>NW_023462120.1:0-21052 GCF_013731165.1 Rhagoletis pomonella | reverse complement strand
TAGAAGAAAAGATTGACCACGCAATATAGTGCCGCGGAAGAGGGGATCGTGCCGATATCCTCAAGCGCATAAGAATTGAGAGTAATACTATTGATAATGCTAATGGTAGTATCTAATGGTAATAGAATGAAGGTAATAATAAGCATACCCACAATCTTACTTAGTTTTCATAGATCGATATCTTCGGGAAAAACTGCGTTTTCAAAAATTTAGCAATCATTTTAACGGAAACAAATACCCAGCGCTCGCTTACTTCTTCAGTTCCGGTACTTAATTTCGATGGGCGTGATTGTTTTCTTCCCGCCAAACCCACCAATTTAGATATACGAAGGATACATTTGTGTAAAATAAATGCTTTTTTATAGTCACTTATATGAAAATAAATTCGAAAAGGTGGAGGAAAATATGCAGTACTTACCACATGCTCTCGAAGAATAGTTATTGTCAACAAGAAAACCGAAACAAACGCCCATAATCCGCTAATAGGTGTAGACGTCGCATGATCAGCAACATTTCTTCAGTGTGAGTGTGAGTAACTTTTTCTACAAAGGACACATGCTGAGATAAGGATCTCATTACGCTCAAAAATGACTGGAAAGAATAGAAGAATGGAATAATGTAAAAGTAAGTAGAACAAAAACAAATAATACATATATGTACTTAAGTGTATGTATACATATATACATTTACTGAGGCAAAACAATTATCCTTTCGTTTTAAAATGCACACATTCAGCAACACCAACAATGCCCGAAGGCGAGGAGTGGCAGGATCGGTAACAAGGCTTCTTTGGTTGCGGTTTCCATTTACCCGCCGCTGCTTCAATGGGTAATTGAAACATCAGTTTCCGATCTCGGCGACAACAAACACCACTCGTCCACACAAATCGTACATAGAAATAGTTATGGCAAAATGAGTGTAGTATATAGCAAATAGATGCATCCCGGCAGGAAATGGGGCTAGTTTGTAGCTAACTATTAAATAACTAGCAGTCGATTAGTGGTAACTATTTATTAACTATTTCCTTTGGCCGTAACTAACTATTTTTGAAGGGCGTTAGATGTCAACTAACTTGTAGCCAACTAGTTTTGGACATAAACTGTCAATAAAAAAATATTTTTTTATATTTTATTTTTATTTTTTTTATTTAACTTTACATATTTGCTTATTTGGTTACATGATCTTTTGTAGGTGGTCCTTTAATTGAATTCCATCAGAAATAACATCAAAGTAATAATGTCAAATTTCGATCTTTATTTTGTTTATCCTGAATTTGAAACACATCTGCGAAGTGCAGAAAAAAGGGTATTGAAAGTATTTTTTGTAGGAGGATATTTAAATAGAAACTTGTAAAGAAAACAAACTCCCGAGACGTCTGCATGACTCCTGCACGACTTTACAACTCATTTAAAGTTAGTTTTTTCATAGCTAATTAGAAGTTAGTTATTTATCGAAATCCCGCAAAATTTGTTTCATTTATTTTATTATTTTAATCAATTGATAATTTTTTCTGCAGGGATGTGATGAGGTAGGATCATAGCGTACGAAACCCAAAGGTGGATACTGCTGTGCGTGCGTTTTTTTTTTTTTCTTTTTTGTCTATGTGGTGTGACGTTGTTCATTTAACAATTGACTCAAAGCAATGCTCTCCAGCTAATCCTAATGTATTTTTCGCACATTGTTCCATCGCGCTGTTGGGCCGCCGTGTGTGAGAATGTCTCATCAGCAAAAAAAAAAAAAAACAATAAACAAAATGCAGCGTCGGCACAACACAGCTCGTACTCGTAGACTTAAGCGGATTTAGAGCTGTTGAGTGTGTTGTCAGGGTGCATGTATGCAATTATGAAGAAGCTTGAGAGTGTTGTATCCTGCTGACTGCAGCGAGGATAATGTGTTGTTAATCTGCGCTTTTACTAATATTTCATTAAATTTGAGTGCATAATTGCAGAAATATGTCCCGATCACACAAACACCGCTCTCAAATGTGTGAAAAATTTGGCAAGCTGCTGGTTTTACACGCGACCACGCTTGCAATGAGATTTGCGATTGTGCAACAGACTACCCGAAGGCTACACGCTGTGCTGCTTACTCCGATTAGGAATGTTGGATATGTCAGGTTATTATTTTTTGAATATTATTAGGTTTTACTAATCAGCATTCATTAACTGCTTAGATTATTTCATTATTGAGTTATGGGTTTATTAGTTTGCCGAATGTTTTCCGAATTTTTCCTGTCGTTAAGAGATAGATTAAGCACAAGTGCTTGAAACCAGATACAGTGAAAAAAGCAATTTTACGGAGCACCTTTAGAGCCTGACCTGTCTAAGGTCTCCTACCTACTGCTCTGTGAATTTACCCACTCAAATGAAATGAAAAGTCTCAAAGTAGAGCAACTGACCAAACGATCACTGCCTGAATAACAGAGAGCCCATCGATAGTGAAACTATTCATTAAGGTTTGGAAATCTGTTTGTAAGGACTCCTCATTCTACGGTTAGATTTGTATGTATGCTATTTTCTGCCACGTGAGATTTCTTTTAACAAGGCATTAAAGAGTCCACATCATTCCAAACCAGAATTTACTTTCTTAATTTATTTATCTGATGGCTTTCCTTTTGAAGAGAAGCAGTATTTTTGGTCTTCAAACTATGGAGGCATACGGCGCAAGCGGATGGACGAAAAAGCCACTGCATTAGCTTTCAGTTCAGAGCTCTAATCGCACAGTGCTTCCTTTCCATATAAAATGTGGGCAAACATTTAATTATGGGCAAATTTAAGTGAAAATATGTTTCTTAATGAATTTTAGGACCCTGAACTCAAAAAAGCAATTTGTTTTTGCTGACTTTCATACTTTCACTGTAAATGCAGTTGGGAGTTGAAAATTTGGGTTCTTATAGCATTTACATATGTAGGTATGTACATATATGAGCAAATTTCACGGGTTGTTAGCTTAGAAAATTCATTATCTTCAGTTTTCTATAAAGAACAAGATTCAAACGCGAAATTGTATTTAAATGGAAATTTGAAAAAGATATACATATTTACTAAAATAGGAAAAATAACGTCTCGTGTTCATATACCCGTAGTTGCGTATGTAACGTATACGCTTCGTAGTACCATACGCAGGAATCTACACGTTTATTGACACGCCTTAATTTATAAGTCATATATTTAAAATTAAATATTGGCGGGGAAGATGTTTACACAGTATTCCTAACGCACATATGTATATGTATATAAGCTCACTCCATTATATCTGCGTACACCCTTGTTTTTTTTTTTTAAATATTCACAATATTTGGCAAGCTACAATTTTTTTGGTATTTTTGTACAAAAATGTGGTTCATGCTAAAAACAAAACCATATCTATAAATCAAAGCTTCCAACTGTATGCAAAAATAAGGAAAATGAATAACACGTGAGATCTTCTCATATATGTACATAGACACATAGCCCGTTCGATTGTCAAAAGTGACGTGTCAAATTGCAGGGCTAGGCATGTAAGTGTACAATAAAGGTTTAATGTTTTTGAGATGTGGAATTCAGTCTTCCACTCGTGTCTTTCGAGTTTGGCACTTTTTAGCAAGTTTGCATACATACTTATGTATATATGTATGTATGTACATACATTGCATTTCAATTCGAACAATTGGTGTTGATGCTGATTTCCCAACACCATATACTATGAAAAATGTTAATTAAGCAGCAACAATTCTAAAAGTTTAACTTAATTATTTTTATCTTATATTATTTATTTATTTACATATATATTACTGTTATTAAAATCATTTTTTTTTTCGAATTTGGTTTTTTAAAAATTTAGTTAAACAATTTTTAGTAGTTTAGCGCATATAGGTGAGGGCGACACCTATGGTAAACAGAGCGCAAGTTGGTGTGACATCTGCCGATAACAGCACACAACACTTGCAGTTATAAACTCCACTGCCGAGGTTATTATGGGTAAGTGTGGGAAATTTCATACACATTAGTAGATTTTTCAACCCATGGCAGGGTGGTCGTACATAACTGTAAAGGAATTTCAAAAGTATTAGTACAGGGTGTCTGCGGGAAAATTCTCTATTCTTGAGCAAATTCCTTGCTGCTTATACCAGAGAACTTAGATAGATAGAGAAGGTGCAAATTTTTGGAACGTAAAATTGTTTGGCTGAAAAATAAATCTATGGAATATCACCACAGCGCGATTAACATTTCAAGAAGAGTTAACAGAGAAAAATGTAAATTTCTGTTATGATAATGTTATATTTGTTGCAAGTGTCTAGCTATGTGTTGCTAGGTTGCATGTGAATGCAGAAACGTATTCATGTATATTTTTTTTAATAAAATTAAATAAATTAATATAGTTAAATTATATTAAATGTACTTTTATATTAGTTAGAATTGCTGATTTGCATTTCTGCATGACCATTTGTTAAATATAATTTATTCAGTAGTTAATGTTGCTAAAAACTTAAAAAGCATCTGTTCAAGTTCGCTTCTTGTACGAGTATTATATTATGTAAATAGTAAAAATGCATGTTAGTTAAAAAAATGATAAAATTGGTTTTTTCACATACTCACTTTAAAGATGGACGCATTAACAAAAAAATGTATAAAGCAATGTGTTTGTTAACTTCAATATTAATTTTCGAAGATATTGGCCAGGGAATGCTTTAACTCCAAAACGTAGATTTGTTATCTAATAAATAGGTGAAATCTATGCAAATATGCAAACTCATTGGTGATTTGCCGTCGGCATTTGGGTCGCAAAAATCGTTTTTTTTTTTTAACGATTCTTATTGTAGTTGCTACACTATTTTCAATGCAACAAATCCCAGTTTTCTAACTGCCTTAGTTTTTTCACAAACTCACTTTAAAGATGGACGCATTAACAAAAAAATTTACAAAGCAATGCACTTGTTAGCTTCAAAGTTGTTTGTGACTTTTACTGCAATACTCGTAGATATTATTTGTAAATAATAGTTCTGGAGTCAAATGCAAATCCATTTCCCAGGCATGCGCATATGGATACTTGTAGTACATACAGATGCGATCAACTAATTAGCAACGAAATTCAAAATGATATTGTTTGCAAATTATGTTTATTTATTTATTTTTAATAATTTCCTTTAAAACATAATTCAATCTATAACAGAAACCACAATAATAAAAGTTTAAAAGCTTGCACAAATTGCAAAATAATAAATCAAACTTCAAAAAATTGTTATAAAAATTTCAAAATTTTTAATTAGAATATTTAGAAAATTCTCGGGTATGCAGTATTGTAGTCCATTCAATTATAGTATGTGAAAGTCCAAGCTTCTAGTCGTTAAAAATTACCGTTCATTTTTTAGAATTTTTTTGTGGAGGGTTGTTCGCATTTTCTTCCATATAACACATGAACAAAATTTTTTTTTTTGTATGGGAAAAAACAGCAGTACCCCAACAAAAAAAAACCTAAAAATTGACCAACCATTAATTGACAACGTTTTTGCATGCATATATAAGTACATCCATACATACGTGCATATTGCTGTCTAAGTACCACGCACATATATACAAATGTACATATGTACAACTCACGGCAGCATACATACACACATACATAATTACGCGCATATTCAAATACAACAATAACTATTTCATTCCTAAACGCATGCGCATATTTCTCAAGGCCAAGTAAATTCATCCATAAAAACAACCGCAGCACATCTCCCCGCAAATTCATCACCAACAAGCGCAACTTTGTCAATCCGACACAAAAATTCTAAAATCTTAAAATGAAGAAATCTCGGCCAGCCAAGTGAAAAGTGGCAATTATTTCTCTATAACCAGTAAAATAAGTTATCTCGAATCTTGGCAATTTTTGGTAATTTTTGACAAAACACTGTATTTCTCTGTTCCATACCAATATTTCAATCATTAACTAGTATTTTAAAGTGTCATTTTAATAAACATTAAATAAAAGTGTACGTTTTCTGCAGGAAAATACATTAATTTTTTTTTAATAAAATCAAAACTTCTAAAATCACAAACATATGTGGTTTTATCGGAAGTTCACAGATGTAACGTGGCAACTTAGCTCGTTTTCACATTTTTCGGTCCGAAATTGTAAAATTTTTGTCCATGACGCGCCACGATTTTTGTACAGGTGGGTCAATGTGCCTTGAACACCATTTACATATATACAAAAAAATTATTTTATTTATTTTTTAATATTAAAAATTTCTATACTTCAAAGCGTTTATAAAAGTATATTTACATATATGCACGGACGATTTGTAATATTTTTCATCCGTAAGCAAATCTTCAGTACCATAAAAGATTCAAACACATCAAAATACAAGCAATGCAATGTCCAAGCTAGTGCTACTCCACTGTACATGTGTATATGAATGTATGCATGTATGCGTGTAAAAAATGTCAATTCCAGTTGGTTTTTAACCCATTTTGCGGACATAGTTTTTTTGGTTTCAGCTGGTTCCAACTGTTAATGAAGCACAATTTTTCTGGTTAATCTTGATGAAAGTTACATGTATCGTCGAGAACATGGTTACATGCAGAATTTTAAATTAATTAATATTATTCTCCATATAAAATGTACGAGTATGGCTTTATTAAATGTAAACTTATGCGAAAACCTAAATATTTCGTCAACCAAGGGTTAATTTTGGTGGCGTCGTGGCAATTCGCAGAAATTTAATAATTTGTTTGTGGTTGGCGGACGGCGAGGGGAAGACGAAAGCAGAACAATCGTACATATTTATGCACATATTTACATTTATAAATGCACACATATATATGCGTTTGTCTTCTTGGACGAATGAAAAATTTCATATATGTAGTGATTTAGAGATTGCCGTTTCAGTAATGTGCCGTGGCGTGTACGCTAGAGGCGATGCAACTTTTTGGCGTCTCGCCGTTTGTCTTGGTTCAAATCCCGGACGGACCAAGTAATAAATTTTATTTTTTTTTTTTTTAATTGTCATATCCATATTCGATTTTGAATTTTACTATTAGCTTTATTTAAAATAATATAAATGGATATGTAGGTACAAACGCATGCATAATTTCACATAATCGCTCAAATTTGCCAAAAGTTACTGAAAGCTTTATTGTAAATGTTTTCACTAAAATATTAGTTATTGGAATTAAAATTTTATGCGAATCCAATTTTTATTCCCATTTTTAGAAAGGGCAAGTATGTATATGTTCGTGCCACAAAAATTATTTCATAAGTAGTTAATTTTAAACACAAATATGTATGTACACTGGCAAAGTGAGTGCATCCTGTTTTTTGTTTAATATTTGCAATGTTTTTAAGTTAAACTTTTATGTTATTTTCGACGGGAATTGCGGTTTTATGCATATAGCAAGTGCAATTTGTAAAAAATTGCGCTAATTTTTTTTTATTTGCTTGCAAACGGTCATGCGCATTTTATTCTACAAGAAATTCACTTTTATTTGGTAAAAAGTGCAAAAAATCAACCGGATTTTTTAGCCGCTTAAAACATGATCTTGTTCCACTAGAATTAAAAAACCGATCTATCTGCGTACTCAAAATTTTTCTAAAAGCTCAGATTAAACAGGTCAAAATTTAGACGAGAATTCGTTGAATTTTTCTATGTTCTGTGTAAAGTTTGAAAGTTTGACTTGTATAGTTTTGATTAAAGCATGAACCACATTTTTATAAAACGATAATAAAAAAAATTAATTGAAAAACATTGCAAATATTAAGCAAAAAACACCATGCACTCACTTTTGATTGCCAGTATATGTACATATGCATGTACATATGTGTGTAAACTTTATGCCAAACTATCATTATTTTAAATTGTATTTGCATCTTCATAAAAGGAGAACAAGATAAAAAATTCAACAAAAATTACAAATTAATGAAAAATATGTGAAGATTTGCCATATGTTCGTTTATTTGCTCGCAACACGAAGAAGAGCAGATTTTATGTTGCTCAACATTTTATTATGTTATCAACATTAAATTCAACAGAATTTTTACATTCCGACTTGAACTTTTCTAACGCTGTTAATTTTTCGCCCGCGAATAGTTTCCACTTTCAGTTTGCACCTTCTCTATCTATCTAAGTTCTCTGCTTATACGTACTTTGAAATTTTTTTAATAAATTTTCAAATATGGATATGGTGGGAAAATACCTTTAATTTGATGTATGATTTATAGTAAAATATTCTTTGGCAATATCGCTAAATATTAAAATACGATTTTATATGAAAAAATAAAAAAGCGCTGCAAGCGAAAATTTAGAAGAAAATATCGCGCCATTTTTTATCAAATTTTCGTTTTTTAGTAAAATATTGTTTTATATGAAATAATTTATTAAAATATAATATCAATACATTTGTCCTTGCACTTGTTACGTAGCTTTGCCTACGCTATAATAACATATTCAACATCACCCTAACATACCAACGAGACTAAAAGCACCCCCATGTACAGACATACGCATACACGAAGCTGGCATGGCAAGCGCGTACAAATTTCGCAGACACCAACTTGGATAACCATGCGCACTAACATATGGAAGAAATTCGCTACGCAAAAGACATAATGAGGAATAAGCCCACTCACTTCTCAAACAGCTCATACAAAGCCGGAGCTAAAGCTGCAAGGGGGAGAATACCCCTCATGCAACACTCCAAAACCATTATGGGCTAGACCCATTTTTGGACATTGTCTCAAGCAGACAGGGGGCGTGACCCGTTTGGGCTTGCCCAATTCCGAACACACCTGCCTGCTTACGATACCGCACGGCTAGCGGGCGCTGAAGGGGGGCGAACCACCCCCCTGCAGCGCCTAGCGACCACGAATACATACGGGGGGACTGGGCAATCTTTCGATGCCCTGGGGGGACCGCACTAAAGCCCAAAATACAATAACGCAGTGGCAGTGGCAGCGGCAGTTTTTCGAAATCAGCTGTTTTTTAGAAAGTGTGGTGTCCAATGAAGCGACTCACAATACAGCAGTGGCAGCTAGCAGTACTGCTCAGTTTAGCCCAAATTCTAAATTCACTGCCACTGCCTTCATCGCAGCAAACTTCGCATGCTGAATTTGACATAAATGAAACGCAGCCAACATCTGTTGATGTCACTGAAGCCTAAAAGGCAACAACAAAAATGTAAACAAACAAAAGGGAATGTCAAAAAAAAGCAGTCACTGACAACGCCGTATTGTGTTTGCTGCGGCATTGACTGCCAATATTAGCAGTAACAGCTGATTTTAAAAACTGTCACTGCCACTGCCACTGCGCTATTGTGTTTTGGCCTTAACGATCAGTTGTCCGTAGGTCACCAATCTGGACCGCGAGCACCGCTGCCGCCCTAAGGCCGATATCGCTACCGAGGACCGCCCGCAAGCATTACCGAGGGCCGCTATTTTTACTCGCTGTCATCCAGGGCCGCCGCAATAATCATCACCACCGCTAGGACCTGTACCGCTGCTTTTATCACAGGGGCCGCTACTATGGCTGCCGCCCCAAATCCGACACCTCTACCGAGGACCGCCCGCCAGCAACACAAGGAACCGCGATTCGTACTCACTGTCGTCCAGGGCTGCCGCATTAATAATCACCACCGCTGAGGGCGCCACCGTACCGCTGCCCATCACCGGGGCCGCTACTACTACTGCCGCCCAAGGCCGAAGCTGCAACCGTGGGCTGCCCACCATCATCACCGAGGACTACAAATGCTAACCATCGCCAACCAGAGCCGCTGTCACCACCATCAGGGCCCGCTGCTACTGTCTTCATTACTGGGGCCGCCGCAATTATCATCGCCCCAGGCCGCCGTTACTACCCGTCACGAGTCCGGTAATCGCTACTGCGAACGTCAAGCACCGCCGTCGTAGGGCCGCATTCTCCCTCGCCACAATCACATACAACACCACTGCGGGAGTTGGCTGCCGCCCTCATCATTACCTGGGCCACTGCCAACGTCACCGCTGAGGCCGCCACCACCACTGCAAGGGAGTTGCAGGCAGCCATCGCAGTCGCCGTCACAACCGCCGCGACTACTCTCATTGCCACGCTCTTCACTACGACTGATGCAGTGGTACGCGGCCAATCTTGGTGTCACCAGTAGAACTCCCGTCGCCGTACAATTATCCGCCGAATAATCTCCGACACCGACTGCCGACTCTATCTCTCTACCTTCCCCCCTCCTCTGCACGACAAGTTGACGGCATTCTAGATATCCGCGTGTGTGTTTGGGTGTGTTAGACTTAATACACAAATCTTTGTGTTTTATTTGGTGTGGGTTAGTGGGACCTTCGCTGGACTCTGGAGCGGCTGAGCATACCTCAGCTTTCGACAAAACCCACCTCATACACCTAACTATATAAAATTATATATCAAACCGGAGGTTTTTTATGCTCCTTCTAGTGAGTATATATAAGAAAAACATACATTTTTTATTTTTATACTTCCATTGAAAATTATATCAAACTGGAAAGAATTTTAGTGCCGACTTAATTTGGAATACAAATATGCCCCATTAAAACCACCTTATAGCCACTTGAATGAATTTTTCTGTAGACAAATCCATTTACCTAAAGAAACCAAAAATTTGCTTTTTTTATTCACACACCGTGAATAACCCTTTTGCTTGTGAATGTATAAGGTTGGCAGTACTGATAAATTTGGTTGCATGCGAAGCATAATCAGCCTAAGTTGTGTTACGTTGTAAGAAGTTATGTGAGGTATGCATAATCAGACCTTTAAAGTCATTGTAGTCACAGCTAAAAAGGAAGTGTTTTTCAATCGGCCCAGCTCACGTAAATCTTAATATTTTTCAGAAATTTCCGGTGGAAAAACAGTACCGATTTTTTTTTGTATGGGGAGTGATGCAGTCTAATGTACATACGTACAGAAGGAGAAATCATTTGTCACTTAAATTACTGGTGAAATCGGCAATAGGTAATTTATGCTTTTCTTGTTGACTTCAAGTTAAATCTTAATAGTCGTTCGGTCATACGATTAAAACCCTTCATATATGCTAGAACTCTGAAGATCTCTTTCAGGGGACTATTATAATTATTGTTGTTGGGGGATAAAGCACTGCGAACTAAAGATCTATTGTACCCCTTTCATGGATTTATAGTGTATGTATTTATTAAAGCAGTATTTGAGAGAAACTTTAGTATGGAGCCTAAATCTACGGATTTCTCTCCGCCTTCGGTTATTAAATGCTCCCCTAGGCGTCTTTTGAGTTTGTGCAGAACACTCTTCTAAGATGTGTTGTGTAGTCTCGATATTTATTCTGCAAAATCTGGGCTCGAATCGTCACACACGATATCGTACTAGTCGTCACGTAAAAACACATTTTTCGGATTATGACATACGTAAACGTACTCTTTGTCTCATTCAGCTTAACTATACTGCCTGACGTATCACATAATTTTCTTTCGCATCATTTTCGATCCCTGAACGGATGTTACTATTCGACCTCTGATTTGCTCCTATGAGTAAGGTCCCAGTTTAGTCAGGTGGTAGTTTAGCCCGCAACGTCCTGACAGGTAACCTGTAACAATTCTTAAGTTATTTTTGGATAAGTCCATACATTCCTTAAAGCGTGTTGGGTTATATGTTCCAAAGTGCTTTGGACTGCTCTAGACCTGGTAGAATATCCCAGTAGCGATTTTTTTGAGCATCGTCATTTAACCGGACCAGGGAACAGAATACCCCTTTTCCTATGCCACAGAAGGGCTCTGTGCCGATGAAGGGTGTTGAAGCCAATTATTTCGCAACTTGATCGGAAATCTCATTTCCTGTTATACCAATATGTCCCGGCATCCAAAAAAAAACCCAAACTCGATTAATCATACCAAGAGCATTCAAATATTTTACATGTTACCTGATTAGATATGACGGCCTTGATAGCCTCATGGCTGTCAGTCAAGATCGCAGTGTTGTGATTCCGGTATTTTCGCTTGATATCAAAGTCCGCGCATCTTTCTATGGCATATGTTTCCCCTTAGGTCCGAGTATCCTCTTCAGTTAGTGAGCCATCAGTGTATCAGGTTATCATGTTTTGGTTTATTGGATAAGTATGTATCGGATATGCCTGACCAGCTCTTCTTATTACTCAGATCAGTTTTGAAACTCTTCGCAAAGCATGGTATCCTTGATATTGCAATTTCGGGTAACTTCTTCGTCAGAATATCAAACTTTTGCCCCGATATTGGTACTTGTCATCCTTAGTGAAGCTCTTTTCGCCTGAGTTTGTATGTGAATATAGAGGGGTAAGATCTAAAAAGAACTTCCAAGGATGCGGTTGGGCAAGTTCTCATAGCTGCAGTTATGCATACACAGCCTTTGTATCTTGTAAAGCGCTTTGATTGTTCCAAGTTGTGTAATTCTATCAGTCCGAATGATGACTCCCCAGCTCTTTCCTGCCATGGACCCAGACGCCATATATGATCGTACAGCATTCTTCGCAGTTTCTTCCAAGTGCGCTTTCCAGAGTAGTTTTTGGGGACTATGCAGCAACATAATTTCGGGTGCATGAAATATTTGGCGATTTAAGTAATTTTTGTTGTTTTATTTTTATTTCTTAGTTTTATATATATATATATATAAGCATACGTACATACATGCATATGTACATAGATATGCGGGGGCGTCTGCATTCAATGCTAAGATTCTACAATGTCTCCATTTTAAAAAGCTTTATTATTCTGGACAATGCCACAACGACAGCGACGGCAACAGCCAAGACATTGTGCGGCTTTGCTGCGCTAAAGACATGTCAACAGACAATATCCTGTCGAATTTAGAAAAGTGATTTATGTGAAACTCATGTATGGAATGCATAAGAAATCACACAAACAACTATAACAGCAGAAGAGTCAACACGAAATTCTTTTGGTTTTAACCCATAATACTAAAGTTTGTTTTATTCTTCATACACAAATACTGTGTGTGAGCAGAAACATGGAGAATAACTCGAAGCATGTCAACAACAACAACAACAGCATCACCAAAGGAACAACAACTGCACAAAGAACTAAGAAATGAGCAGCATTTAAATTGGATTTGGTTGATTCGAAAGGCTTTTTCAAGGCTTTGAGAGCGATTTAAAAATATGCGTTTGCCATGAGGCGTCATTGGGAGAGGGTAACGAGGCCAAACTGGTTGGAAAATAAAAAACAAGTTGTAAATAATTTGGTACAATGCGGCTTGTTGATTACACATTTTCCGAGTTGATAAAACCTAAAGTTTCTCACTGAAGTTTCAAAAGTTCAAGTTTCTATACTAAGCCTATATTTTGAAATATTAAACGAATAAATAAGAAACATGCATGTCCAATTTAAAACTCTTTGTAGGCAAAGGCGAAGCCTTATTAGTTTTTTTTTTGAAGAATCTCAGTTTAATTTAAATCCTATAAATATATATAAGGATATTGAAGGATTGCAAGGAATATTAACCTTGATAAATTTCTTCGATGTCCTTGGGAGAAATCCTATCATCCTACTAAAAATTTAAAGATGCAGATTTACTAGAATTTCTTACTAGAAACCATATCGAATTTTTTGCATTTCCAAAGTTTTCATGGGCGACTAATTCAAGTTATTAACTAAAACTTCAACGGCACGGGTTATCGTTATCCTACGGCCATAAAACTTCATATATATGCTATTTGGGCTAAAACGCACAACTGTTAAGTGGCTCATGTCTCTAATCCATGTATAATACAGTAAGTAGTCAGGATTATTACTGTAAGTAGTAAGGATTAGACGTGGATTAGACAAGGATACGAGAAATGAGCCACTTAATAGTAGAAAGATTTGTATTTTTCAGAATTTCGAATTGTGGCGCTACTGCGGAGCACCATCGATATATCCCTATTAGAATTTTTCGCTAAAAATTTATTACAGTTAACTTGTAGAGATATTCATAACACTGAACCAAAAATCCATCTCTGGATCAAAGAAAAACTTTCCTTACTTTAAGGTCGAAAATTCTTCCGAATGAGTAAAAAATTCTCCCGAATGCGTAATTTTTCTTTGGAATGTGTAAAAACGTACACGAAAATATGGAGCTGTGGATGTAATCTATCATTTTGAAGAAATGTTGGACATGAAAAGAGGATAAAACTTCTTTAGTGCTGTTTCGTTCCCATTTTTCTTCATTTTGATTGCTGTTTTTATAAGCTTTTATTTAACTTGGTCATCCCGCGTAAATCGCGGAAACTTCCAATCGATTTTAAATTAACTTCCCGACAAGTTAGAGACTTGAAATTTTCAGCATAGTTCCAATATATAAATGAATTTCCCATATGGGCCAGGGGTCTTGATTCAAAGGCGGTCAAAAAATAGTAGAATTTATGGCTAACAGAGCGTAATTTGCCAAAGAACGTAAAACCACTATAAAATTGTTAAAGCTGCCGGCGCGCCGCGGCCGCATAACTCCTTTCACTAAATGGCTTTTAGTAACTTTAACGAGACCTTAACTTATTTTATATTATTCATTTTAGTGCAGTTTTGACAAAATTTTCTTGCTAAAAATCTTTTGTTACACTACTTCATTTTATTACTTTGATTGTACGGGTTAAATAAAAGCTTGTTTATAAAAAATATTTTTTTTACATTATTTTATTCTTCAATTAAGAGAAGTATTTTTTTGGGTGAAGTCAACCCTTGAATTCGGTTGATAACCTTAACGGAATCCTCTGCTATACCGAGCTAATCTGAGCTACACCCTTCGCCCCACCCTTGCACTTACCTGGCTACATTCATGGATCTGCCCATTTCCTAAGCCTGCCGTTAGATGAGAATGAAAACAAAATTTAGTCAAGTCACTGATTTAGACAGAGTTTAGTAAGCTGCTACAACAACAAAAAAACAGTAACAGATTTTCTTTCGGGTTTCCTTTTATTTTTTGTGTAATTTTCTCTAGTGAAAAATTGTCCAGTATTTAGATATAGAATTAATAAGACTATTCTAAATAATTCCGTTTTCAATAAACCTAATACTTCAATTGTTTATAATTTGGTATCTAAATAAACTAGGTGAAACCCCGGTTTATTGGATTGTAAGAACCGGTTTACTCGTTATTCGAAAAATCAAGATTTCAAAAGTACCGCCCTAAAACATTTGAAACCAGTTTGGAAAACCTAAGTCAGTCACCCTAATGGAGGTGAAGCTAACAGAAAAAAGCCCCTTAAGTTCTGGCATACCCTAGTACACACGATATAAAGTAAGTCATCTTTTACTTTTATTTACTAATTTACAGAACAAAATACTGGCCCGTCATTTCACCAAGCCGATAGCCATGCGTTGATTTGTTGATATGCAAGCAAGTTTTGGTAATTAACACCTTGAAAAGTCACGAAAATATTCAAACTTTTTTAGTTCCATTTAAATCACGAAAAAGCGATTTATTTTTGTAAGCATTTAATGGAAAAAATCAAATACTAAGAGCCTGTGTAACTCAGAAGTGAGATATTTTATTTATTTTTAATTTTTTTTCCTTAGCTTCAAACAACAAAGGAATTCCAACTTGCTTCGTATGTATGTATGTGTCTCGTACAAATTCTCACCCTGTCGGGAATCTCGTAGTCGACTGCTAAAATAGCCAACTTTTGGCCAACTTATTACGGCTAACTTTTAATTGGTTTCAAAGTCATTCAGAGCCCAATTGAGAGGATATGCATGTATGTATGCATGTATATAAAATGTTTCACAATTTTTACCTTCGATAAAAAACTTGTGTTCAAAAACAAAAATTTTAAAACAATTATGTATGTATGTACATATGTACATTAGACTGCATCACTTCCCCAAAAAAAAAATCGAGACTGCGTTTAATTTCCTTAAGGAACTATTTTTATTCATAAAAACACCATTTTTGGAGGTATTTTCATATCAGTCCCCCTCACGTAAATCTTAATATTTTTCCGAAATATTTTGGAGGACGTCTTAGAATATAATACATTTTTTAATCTCGGCGGAAAATCCGCATCTGTTTTTGGTGATGCAGTCTAATGTACATTTATTGCCATTGTGTTTTCTATTGAAAGCGAGAAAACATGGATTTAGGCTATTTTATTTACAATAATATAGCCGAAAATATATATAAATATGTATGCATGCATGTATGTAATATTACATGTTTAGATGTCTTAACACATGCTAACCAAATAGATAATAGTTAGCCTAAAACAAGTATACAAACCGAGAGTACCAAAAACATTATATTAACTACAAGCCAACTTATTATTAACCGGTTTGTAGTTAGCTGAAAACAAGCTGACCTTTCTTTTGCGACATCATCATGAAAAAGTAGTCAGTTGAAATCAACTAAAAAAATGGTCTAGGCGTAATCACACCTAGTTGAAAAATAGTGAACTTATAGTGCATTTATAGTTAGTTGAGTTCCCTACAGGGTGCCTTTGGCAAGTACGAACATTCATATGTACGAGTATATAGATACAGGTGCACGTACATACCTACTTATTACGACTATTCATGTCTGTACGAGTAGTAGGTCCATCTATCGCTTCGCGACTAAAAGTAATGACAAATTTGTTTGAGTGTTTTTTTTATTTATTTATTTGACTTTGTAATTAGCATCTTGCTGTGGCTCACTACCACCAAATAAAAAAAAAAAAAATTCTTTTCGGTTTTCGTTCATACATAACGTGATGCGTAATTCAGTTTTTGAGATTGGTGGAAGAAGTCCTACAGAAGGTCATATATTTACTGAGATTTCATGTACATGCATGCATATAAACAAACATACATACATAGGTACATGCTAAATTTTAGTGAAGAAAACAAATGTTCAGAAATATGTATGTAAGTACGAAACTATACCGGTGGTAGATGGGAAACCCGGTCCTGAAGCCATTTTGAACAATTAGAATTAGAGTTTGAGCATTTTCCAATTTTTCTATATCTTGAAAATGATGTAAGTAACATAGCGGCCGTGTGTACTATCCGCAGCACTTAAAACTTAAACTTAAAATTGTAATATCTCAGCGAAGCAAAAAGATATTTGAGCAAACTCAACGCCATTTCAAAGAGAAAGATTTGTACTTTAACATTTTTATTTGTATTTTTTTTTTTTGAGAAAAATTACTCTGGCTTGCATACACAACTTCAAAAATGGGCAAAAACGGCATATTTTGCACTTATAGGTTAGAATATCTCAAATCCTGTGGCCAGATTTGAATTCAGCGCACCGAAAACCTTCGGGGAAAATATAGTCTGGTTTCTGGGTAAAAATTTGGTCGGCCTGTGTTATTTTTGTTTTTCTAGCAACAAGTCAATTGGCTGTTTAGGCATTAATCGCGCTCAACGTGACAGCAGTGCACTTGGCTTCAGTGGAGATTCTGAAAAAGTTAAGCTATTTTCTTTAATTTAATTTAAAATTTTTTATAATTTTCTTCAGGAGTAGTTAATCGGATAATTCGTCATATTATAAGCAGTTGTCCAGATAAACCTTTTTAAAATTTTGACTTTTTCAATATTTTTTTTTTTAATTTTGTCGTACGACTGTAAGAATTTTTTTTTTATCAATTGGCCATGAATACAATTAAAAGAAAATATAACTCTGCAGAAAAAAATTATCACACATGCATGCAACTGAACATCCGCATACATATACATACATGCAAGCATAGCTATAGTACATTCAAGCAGATAAAAAAAAAAAAATCAAAATGCCAACTAAATAAGAATAATGCACAACACGAAAGTGCACTAAAGAAATTTCATTCTGCCAGCGTATCCTTTTTCGGCTGTCGTTCGTGGTTGTCAACCGTCTTTGGTCGGTCTGCAAAAAGTATACAAGCTTGCAACAACGTTTGCGCTGCCAAGTGGCAAACAAAAGCAGTGAAGTGATAGACAAATTACCGCTGAGTGTTTAGACCGAGGCCATTTGTGAAGCTCTCTACGCGAATCAGATTTTTCATGTACACATGCCAAGCTTAAATAAATGAGCTAAGAGGCAACACAAGTTTCTGGGTCTACCTTCCCTTCCTCCCCACAAGCCATTTGAATTTCTTTAGAAATTTAACATTTTCTTGCGCTAACTAAAAGCTGTTAAGGGACAGTTTCGAAGGTAATGAAAAATCGCAGCGGAGCACAACAGAAATGACTTAACCAATGCAAATACATATTTTCCTTGAATATAGATACAAAGTGAAGAAGGCGGTATGGGAGCAAATGAGTGGCAGAAAACCTAGGATAGCCTGAAAAATCAAATTTTTCATTTTTCCGAAACCAGAAAACCGCAAAAAAAATAAATAAAAAAATGCTTAAAAGGGCTGAACTCGTGCTTGAGCTTTGCTACTTTGTGCTGGTTTTGTTTAAGCTAAGAGTAATTACCAGCACAGCGTAAAGACGATTTTGTTGATGGCTCCGTCCAACGTGCATACATACATACATACACTGCCGGCGAAAAATATTGGCACAGCTTTTTTTAGAATATATGCAAACATGTTTATTGTACTATTTTTCCTTGTTTTTGTTATTTTTTGGCCCTATAACAATTATATTCAACAATTTTTATTGAGCTCGAGGCCGTTTTTTAATGAAAATTTATTGTGAAAAAGCAACAATAATTTGAAAAAATGGTAGAAATGATAGCTATTTCGGAAATCACCACATTTCCTCATCAAACTTCTTTCAGTAGGATTTGAACCGACGATCCCACTGACTCAGCCAGTTGCCTATACACCGTTTGCTTTTTTCCACTATTTTCATTTTTGTTATGCCAACACAATCAAGCGCAGCTATTCCGCTGCAATTCACTTGATCATGTGGTTGTTGGTATTGTTGGTCTTTGCTAATAATTCTATTTTTAGAATTATTGTTGCTTTTCCACAATAAATTTTCATTAAAAAACGGCCTCGAGCTCAATAAAAATGGTTGAGTACTATTTTTCCGACAATTTTTTATAAAAACACTAGAATTTAAAAAATCAAGAAAATTCTAAAAAATCTGATTAAAAAGTTTAAAATTTGCATGAAAATTTATTGAATTTTCGCGAGTTCTGCACAAAGTTTAGAAATTATATTTTTATTTTACTTTATTTGTTATGTTTTTTGTTGTAGAGTGAACCATATTTTTATAAAAAAATAGCGGAAAATATTGCAATACCAATTGGTGCACATATTGTGCAAAATTCGCTGTGCCAATAATTTTTGCCGGCAGTGTTTCTACATACATATGTACATACATTTGTATAAGTATCCAAGTCATGGCAGTGGAGTTAAAATACTCTTCATTTGCCAATTATGTCATTTGCGTTAAGTTGACTTTGTGGTTTGTTGTCATAAATTTTGACTGATTATACGCATTCGTCTCTGCTTGCAACACTTTCCCTCGGCTAAAAAAAAAAAAAGAAAACGAAAGGTCGTCATTCCAACGAACATTTGCAATCCTGCGCTTGAGTACTCTACCCCTCTCGTTCCAGCAAACAAATTTCTCATCTTACAAATGGTACTCGTACTTCCATTGGGATATTGTTGTTGTTTGAAAAATGTTCAAAAATTCTAGTGTCTCTGAGCACTGATTGTTTTTTTTGTACTAATTGTTCTTTTCAGTTTCACAAAACTCCAACGTTAGACGTAGAGCCCATTATCTGCTGCGTGTGTTGGTGCATATTCGTTTTTCTTTTTATGTAGTTGTCCAACCCAATTGAAAGCTTGCCCTCTCCCTTTTCGCTTTCTTTTTGTAGGTATGTATTTATGAGATTTGTCCATCGACATGCAAAACTGTCCACACGCGCCCAGTAATCTATCATTCAATTAAAAGCAAAGTCACTTTTCTGTTGAGACTTTATGCCATTTTGATGTTCAACGTATGGTGTTTTCGTTGTATATACATACATATGTATGTATTTATGCATGTATATATTGGTCTTTAGTTGTGTGTACGAACACAGATATAAATACTTATATTCATATTTACATACCCAGGAAAATTGCTTTAAAATTTTAAACATTACTATATTAAATTTCTGATCAAGAAGAGAGCTGATAATTGCCGAGTCGAAGATGGAAATATCGTAACAGACGTTCATAGTACACTTGGCATATGTATTGGTAGGATCACTGCTCAACGCCTTTGAATAGCGACACAAGTAGCGCCTTTGACGAAGATCAGCCCAGAGCAACAACAAGGCTTTTGGAGCAGACACTATGGGCCGGTTTCTCCAACTCAACTTAACTTAGTTAACCCAATTTTCTTGACTTGAGTCATGAATAAGCTGTGTGAAACGTAGGCTAACTTTTGACTTAAGTCCAAAAAGTGGCTAAACTAAGTTAAGTTGAGTTGGAGAAACCAGCCCTATGTCTCTTTGACACCCAACAATCTGCTTAGGTTTATTCGTAAATCGTGCAGGTTTTAATCTGTCTGGGGCATGAAAGCTGTTTTCTACACGCGTTGTTTTGTGCCTGATTCCGACAAAGAATAAAATAAAATAAAATAAAATAAAATAGAGAAATGTGTGAGCTGTTCAAAGCCGTCAGCAAAGGGCTCAGAGGACGCGTGCATCACATGTTAAGCGGAATTTGATCCCGAAGACCGGAACTTTAATATAATTTACCCAATTTATAAGAAGGGTATAATGCAGAGGTTCCCAAACTTGTTTTTTTCTCGTAGACCACTTTCTAAATTTACTGATTTCGGTGGACCCCCTGCTGCTACATACCTACCATATTTCCAAAACTCGCAAAAAATGTGAATATTTGGTCAAACGATGGAATATGCAACTTTTTACAAGTAACATTAGCTGACCTTCTTAAAACAGAGTTCTTAAAGTCATCTCTAAAGCTCTGAGGAGTTATATTTTTTAAGAGAAGTTCATCCATCATCTCTTCACTATAAACTCCTCACATGTTTGGCTCACTCATGAATTTGCATGAGAAGTATTTGTAAAATAGTTTATTCGTATTGACGGCATCATCTTTATTTTCATAACTCCGAGTTATAAAGTGATGCGAAAAATTTGTATCACTCACATTTTTAAAACACAAAACTTGAAACAACAAAACCGCAAGCTTTTTATACCAATCTT
>NW_023462119.1:0-21055 GCF_013731165.1 Rhagoletis pomonella | reverse complement strand
AAGCATTGTTGACGCTATTTCCATTTGAATTTGGAAATAGCGTCAATAACTTTATTTCCAAATTTTTGTTGACATTATTTCGCTTTTGAAAAGGTAATAATGTCAATTGACCTTATTTCCGTTGATCTTGTTACCTGTCACCTCTCGAACTGGATTTCAGCTAAAGGTGTTCTTACACGATATGTATTTGCATCTGTAAATGTGACCTTTTCAATACATATGTAATTGCGCATGCCTGCCATATTCACAGTCTTTACTTAACTATTTAAAAATACATACATACATACATATATTACTTTTCATATCAATTCAAGTCTATTACAAGCGCCCCACGCTTTTGATTTTCAATCTCATAAATTGTTTATAATAGGGCTATTCGCGATCCGGTGCAAATGGCCTAGCATCATTGCATTGCAAATTTGTATTGCAAATTTTTTGCAATACACAAACAAAATACACGCATTTGCATTTGTCATGGCCTGACAAATTTGCAATACCGAAAATCCATAGCATAAAAATGCTATGCATTGCATTCATAAACAAAACCAAAGCTGATGCACAAAAATTGTTTTGCAAAAGCTTTACCATGACAGTTTAATAAAGGTCGCTCACAATCCATGGCATATTTCTGCAATTGCATAAATTTGTCAGCTCTTCTGCACCGAATCGCGAATAGCCCTAATGACTTTTGGTAAAATTTCAAAATCAAAAGTTATCAAAACAAATTCTATAGGACTGAGAAATATTGTTTTCTACTTTTTAGTCCATTTATGAAAGCGTGGTATCTTAACAAGTTTTTTCATTTTATTTATTTTCTACTTTTTAGTCTTGTCTGTATAAAATTTTGCAACAGATATTAAAATAATTTAACTTGCAATGAAAAGAGAAAGCAGACTATTGCGCTAAATACACCACACAAATGTTTGCGCAATTTCAATTTCAATTTATTAGAACAAATAAGATTCTTATTCGATTCCTATTTGTAAAAGTTGGTATTTGCGCAAATATTTGTGTGGTTTATTTTGTGCATATGCAAGCAAAATGTTTTATGTACAATGATGTAGCAGATGTTCAATATTAAAATTAATATAGAAAAATTTAAGATTTCTATTTTTAAAGTTTAAAGATTGAAAGTTTGAACAACAATGAAAATTTTCTGTTTGATTGACGAACCACAAAAATCACATAAATCTAAAATTTCCAAAATTACAAAGTTGAAATGAACACAGTACAATAAAAGGTAATAACACAAATACAGACCCTACAATACTCCCCCTTCTAGAGAATTAATGTTATATAAATTAAAAGTAACTCGTTTCTTATTTGATGTTGTGTTATTCATTGTATTAGTGTTTGTTTCTGGTATTAGTTCTGTTTCAATGATTGCTGGTTTTAGCCTATCTATCGGAATTGTTTTAACCTCATTATCTACTTCAAGTTTGAAATATTTTTTGTTTTTTTCAACAGCCTTATAAGGTCCTTCGTATGGTTGTTGCAATGATCTTTTATTAATAACACGCATAAAAACAAATTTACAAGTCTCCAAATCCTTTGGTATATATACACCAGTATCAGAATTTTGATTATGCCTTAAATTTGATTTAACATTTTTAAAATGTTCCCGTAAATTACCTAAAACTTCAATTGGGGAACATTTTTCTTCAGATGGAACAACAAGTTCACCGGGTAGGCGTAAATTTTGCCCAAAAACCATCTCAGATGATGTGGCTGAAATACTTTCTTTATACATCGATCGTAAACCAAGAAGTATTATCGGCAGCTCATCATACCAATTGTTGATTCCATTTCTAGCCATTATCGTAGCTTTTAACTGCCTGTGAAACCGTTCTACCATACCATTCCCTTGAGGATGATATGCAGAAGTTGTAACGTGATGACTACCAAGCAATTTTGTTAGTTCCGAAAACAATTTTGACATAAACTGAGTACCCTGATCTGTAGTGATTTTTAACGGTACCCCAAAACGTGAAACATATTCTCTAAAAAATTTATTTGCAACCACTGCCGCTGAAATGTCCTTTAATGCATATGCCTCGGGCCAACGCGTGAACCTGTCAACTATTGTAAAAATGTAACGATGTCCTTTCGATACAGGAAGAGGTCCAACAATATCTAAATGAATATGATCAAATCTACTTTTGGGAATCGGAATTTTAATAACTGGAGATTTTGTGTGACGATTAACCTTCGATTTTTGACAATTTATACATTCTTTTGACCAAATATTAATTTCTTTGTGCATTTTTGGCCAATAGTACTTTTTAATAATTAGACGACGTGTAGCTTTTGTACCAGGATGTGTAATGCCATGTAGCATATTAAACACTGTCTTGCGTAAACAATTTGGAACAAATGGCCTAGGATTCTCACCTGTCATTTCACACCAAATATTAAAATTTAAAAGTGGAATTTGAATTAATTTAAGGTTATGTGATGTGTCTCCAGATTTTAATGTGTTTAGTTCTTCGTCCTGTTCTTGTTCATTTTGTAAAACTTTGAAATTCAGTTCTGTACCCTTAATTGCATCAACTTCGAAAGCTCGAGATAATGTGTCAGCTATAATGTTCTCCTGTCCTTTAATATATCGTATGTCATTAGTAAATTGTGCAATGAATTCCATATGTCTAGTTTGTCTCGGACTACGTTCGGTTTTTGAACTCAAAGCATATATCAAAGGCTTGTGATCCGTAAAAACTGTAAATTGTCGTCCTTCTAAAAGATAGCGAAAATGTTTAATGTTCAAATAAATAGCTAGCAACTCCCTGTCAAATGCACTGTACTTAACCTCGGATGGAGAGAGTTTCTTAGAAAAGAAAGCTAGTGGCTCTGATTTGTTATCAAACGTTTGATGTATGACACCACGAATTGCCGTATTAGATGCATCCACATTTAAAGAGAGTTTGGCATCTTTGTTAAAATGATTTAACAATATCGTAGACGCAAACTTTTCTTTAATACATTCAAAGGCTTTATTAGTTGTGTCATCCCAAATTAAGGACTTGTCACGTTTCTTAGTTGTTCGATTGATTAAATCGTAGATAACTGCCGTAAACTCAGCTAATTTTGGTACATATCGATGGTAATAATTAACCATGCCTATAATTTTCTGCGCCTGTTTAATAGATTTAGGACGTTCAAAACTACGAATAGCTATCACTTTTTCATCAGAGGGTCTAATTCCTGCCCCAGAAATATTATGTCCTAAAAAGTCAACACTTGTTACACCGAAAATACATTTACTTGGTTTGATATTTAACCCGTACTCTGTTAGGCGTTGGAAAAGTATACGGAGATCTTTAAAATGCTGTTCTTCATTTTCACTTGCAACCAATAGATCATCAATATATGTAAAAACAAAATCTAAACCACTAACTACTTCGTTAATAAATCTTTGAAAAGTTAGCGCTGAATTTCTTAGTCCGAAAGGCATTCGTATAAATTCAAACATACCGAAAGGTGTCGTTATTGCAGTTTTATAGATATCCTCTTCTGCCATTGGAATTTGGTGGTAGGCCCTTACCAAATCTAATTTCGAAAATGTATACTTATTTCTGAGATTCATGTTAAAATCTTGAATATGAGGTAAAGGATAACGGTCCGGTACAGTCACAACATTAAGTCTCCGAAAATCACCACAAGGACGCCAGTCATTCAGTTCTTTTTTAGGTACAAGATGCAGTGGAGATGCTACATAAGAATTTGAAGGTCTACAAATCCCTGTCCTCACTAAAAAATCGAATTCAGTTTTGGCTACTTTAAATTTAATCGGATCCAAGTGCCTTGGCTTAGAGAATGGCAGATTTCCTTCAGTAAAAAGTCTGTGAACCGTAGAATGTTTAACCGGTTTCGAATAATCTGGTTCAGCGATCAAAGAAGGAAACTCCTTCAACAATCTTGTATACTTGTTCTCTACTACAAAAATTTTTGGAAGCGAAATGTTACAAACACATGAAACTGTGTTAACCGAAAGACTTGTTACTGGATCAACTAAATGTTTGCATTTCATGTCAATTAAGAGACCGTATTTGCAAAGAAAATCTGCACCAATAATAGTTTTCGCAATATCAGCTATGAGAAACGTAAATGGGAACTCGCGTCTTAAACCTAAATTTATATTTAAAATCTTTTTACCATACGTTGAAATCGTTGAACCATTGGCTGCAGTAAGTATTATATCTGAAGAACGTTTTGTATGAGGGAATTTTTTTACCGGAAGTATAGAAATTTCTGCTCCACTATCAATCAAAAAATTTAGTTTGTTTGCTTTATCAAAAATAAATAGGCGACGTGTGGTAATATCTAAATTTCCATTGTTTGCCGCCACAACAACGGATGACTCTAGTTTAACGAATTTTTGTTTTTAGAAAAAGCTCAAGGCTGTTGACATTTCTGAGCCTTATCACCAAATTTGTAATGGTATCTACATAACCAATTTTGACTATCACGAGATTTTGATCTACCTCTATATGGACTTCAAAAACAATTCCTATTATATGATCTATATCTAGAATTTTGATTAATTTGTTGCTTAATAGAATTTAATTCAAAGGAAAGTTTTTGAAAATTTTCGCACATAAGATTCGTCGTTTTAACTAAATTATCAATAATTGTGTCTTGTGATTTAGAATTTTGAAAACTATTCATAGCTGATATTTCGGTTTTATTAATCACTTCCCAAATATTATCAGCTAGTTTCACCAATTCATTTGTATCATTGGTACTTGAACTAGCTAATATCACACTAAGATTTTTTGGCAATTTTCTCAGCCAAAGTTTCTTTAAAATATCTAGACTAAAATTGGAACCTGCAAGCAATATGAGCGACCGATAAAATTCAAAGGGTTTACGATCACCCATCTCTGAATCTGACAAAATTTTATCTAATTTCTTATTTTCGCTTAAAGAATGCCTTTCAATTAAGACTTTCTATAATTCTGAAAACTTGTTGTTATGCGGAGGATTTTGAATGAAATCTAATATTGTAACTATTACTTCTTGCGGAAGCGCTGTGATTGTGTGTTCATATTTTGTAGTATCTTGTGTAATGTTTTTCATGTTAAATTGCATTTCTGTATGCACAAACCAAGCTTCTGGACAACTAGTCCAAAATTGCGGAAGCTTCACTGAGGTTGCATATACCTCATTATATATTGACTAGCATAAGGATTTGCCAACTCCTCTTGAAAAGAGTTGTTTTGCAAATCTATAAGCGAGTCATTTAAATTATTAGTCCCTGTAGATGTGTGTGTATCATGTGGGGGTGAACGAAACATTATGATAACATAAAATAATCTCTATAAGGAGTGTTTACAATTTATCCGAAACAAATTAAAAAGAAGATATGATATTAAAAATATATTTGTCAAAAATATTACATACAAAGATACAGCTCACCACTGTGCTCTGAAACTGCTGATATTGACTGCACAGTCGACTTGATTGCTACTGTTGTCGTTGTTGTTGCCACTGTTTATATCCTGGGTTGATAGTTGCGACTTTTTTACTGTTGTTGTTGCTACGGCTTGTTGCCGTTGTTGTTGTGGCCAGTGATAGAAGCCTTGTCGTTGTTGTAGTTGATATTGATGATGCTTCTGGTGCTGATTGTTATCGCTGTTATTATCAGCGGCGTTGTCGACTTTGTCTAAAGTTGCTGTTCCTCGTTTTTTGAGAGTTTTTGTGCTGCTGCTGCTGTTGCTACCGTTGCCACCACTAGCACTGAAACTGGCATGTGGTGCTGCTGATGCTTACGTGGATTCTCCTGCTGCTACTGATGCTACCTCTGTAGGTCTTTTGGACACCGATACAAATTATAATGAACTCCTGTAACTTTTTTGGATGTGACACGACCCACACAATGGGCGTCTTCAGTGGTAAGTGTCTTTGAGCGAGTTCGTTGTGCAAGCTGTTACTGCTATCGATCCCAATTCGAGACTTGATACAGTTGATGAGGTCGATAATAAGTTAGAATGATAACAGCGCCTCTTAAGTTGTTAACTTAAATTGTCATTTCACAGGCACAATTGTTGTTCGCAAATATCTCCGTAAACTATAATGGCTCAAGCCTCAACTGCTCCTGGCAGGATCGCCAATTGTAGCAGATGTTCAATATTAAAATTAATATAGAAAAATTTAAGATTTCTATTTTTAAAGTTTAAAGATTGAAAGTTTGAACAACAATGAAAATTTTCTGTTTGATTGACGAACCACAAAAATCACATAAATCTAAAATTTCCAAAATTACAAAGTTGAAATGAACACAG
Organism: Rhagoletis pomonella; assembly: GCF_013731165.1. Taxonomy (NCBI): domain Eukaryota; kingdom Metazoa; phylum Arthropoda; class Insecta; order Diptera; family Tephritidae; genus Rhagoletis; species Rhagoletis pomonella. The sequence goes on along the minus strand of NW_023462119.1, from coordinate 14,774 downwards.
TACAATAAAAGGTAATAACACAAATACAGACCCTACAAATGAATTACCCAATTGCCAAACAATACCCAATTTTCCAAACGACGTCGAAATGATTAGAGCCGGATTTGACTCATATAGTGTAAGAAGTGATGTCGCACCAGCAGCCTGTACAATCACACCACAAGAACATACATATAGAATTGGCTGGCACCAACACTTGAATGCGCCAGCATGATGATATCATCCCTGGGCCCTTTAACACATTAAGCATATTTGGGGCTGTAAACTTATCTATTTTAAAGTATAGTTAAATCCTTAATAGATAAGGTAACGGCCCTAACACTTTTGTAGTTTGTATAAAAACGTAAGGAACATACAATACATATACACACATACATATATATATACATATCAGAGTATTTCTTAGTTTAGAAATTCATCTCATATGTACATAAATGAAAAACTTAGATCAAATTAAGCATACATATGTATGCAATTGCAATACAAATTTGCAATGCAATGATGCTAGGCCATCTACACCGGATCGCGAATAGCCCTAGTATTTTTGCATTTCGTGCAATCCGTGCATCGTGCAAACCTTCGAGAATACCCTTAGTATATTTTGCTTTGCTGTCTTTATGCTTAAGTGCACATTTAAGATACCTACCCCAAAATGCGCATCAGCGGCATTATTTTTAACATTTATAAGGAAACTGTTCCGATAGATGCATTCCACATGCCTGCGCATTAGCGATACCTGCCTTAAAAATTTGCAACTATTATCAATTATCAAAGAAAGTATTACGTTTACCTGCACTGGCTCTACACTTACCCTTATTATTTATTTTTCCCATCCCGCAGAACAACGAAAACGGCTATCATTTTATGTAGTTATATAGATAATTAGATACCATTCGGAAAAAATTTCGCTTGCAGTAATTTCTACGTGGTTTCATAGGGATTCGGATACCTTCCTCATTGAAGTAGTAAAGAAAATTCGGTTAAGTGCTTTTTTCGGTTAAGCGCACAAGTTTTTCGTGCAAAGAAGTATGGGCAGCTAAGCAAAATATACTATAGAACAATTACCCTTTGTTTTCTTTCTGACCGCACTGTCACGTTCTTTCTTGCCTCCTAAATACTGCAACATCCATTATTCTCAAAGGACCGCTGTTTATTGCTTCAATAACGTTGCGTGTAGAGAATATTCAGGTTATTCGACTACATAGTACTAGCTTTTACTTCTATTGCAGGTTTGGCCAGTTGCTCTTTAAGTTGGTGAAGGAACATCCTAGTCGGATTTTAGAGGCCTTCAGGTGTGGCCAATTCTCGGCATAAGTTATGGACGCAGTAAGGACAGCCACATCTAGAATATTATTAAAAATTCCCAAGGCCGCTTGGTTGAATATTCTGCAAGGCATTTATCTATGTTATCAACGCTACATTTGCTTTGGTTGTAATCTAATATCAATAGTGGCTTCTTCTTAAGACCTTTTACTTCGGTTGTCTAATGTATTCTTGAAAAGACCTCAACTGATTTATTTTTCTTCCGCACGTACTGGTTCATATTTTCAGACCTGAGTATGTTGTGGTTTGGGAATCTGGCAGTTTGTAGTGGTGGAGCAGCTCAAATTGTTTCTTCTTTGGCAGTATAGTTTCCCGTATATCGTTAAGTTCTTCATGATCTTCCGGGTCGTATTCTGATAACTCGATTTCTTCTATATCGGAGTCAGATGGATCTTCGTTATCGTCCACAATCTTTTCAGATACGAAATGCTCGTCGTCACTATTTTTTCCCCCTAAATCTTCTAACTTCTGGCGAATGTATCCTTGCTGTTCCTCAAGATCAAGTGCACTAAGTTGTCGTGGAGTGAGCCATTCACCATTTGCATTTTTACTTTTATAAATTTTATTCCGTTGCGTAACACTTGGTTAGAAGAACATTATATCTCTTCAGCCTCCAAGTTCGCACTACATGGATTGAAGTAAATATTAGAGCTTAAGTACTTTTTTGCCTACACGTTCTTCAGGTTTGTTCAAGTTTTGAACTACCGGATGTAACAAGAAACATAACAAGAATTATTTGCGTCTACTTAAAAAGCCCTGTTTCAATAATCATACAAGTTTTGTACCTAAACAATTCTTTTTGCATACATTCAAAACCAACGATCATAGAGTGTGTTCTAGTAAACGCATTATTTATACAGTGAAATAACATATTTCTCAAATCTTTCTTCACATATTTAAAATAAATATATTTCCTCATAAAATAACAATACAAATTTAGCCAGTTTAAAAGAAATGTGTTAAATATTCACATTTTCGTCACAACATAATGCCGTTTCCCATACAAAATGTATGTGCATACCCGGGTATGCTGCTGTTGACGTACGTATAATTTTTCTGCTGTTGAGATAAAGGTTAATTTAATCAGCTGACCACAAGGGTATATAGGTAATGGGCGAGTCCGCGCTTCCCCCTCCCCTTCGCCCACCCCAACAAACAAATAAAGCTTATCAGTCCTGTAAACCCACCTCTGACAACTGTCCCAGCTACCGTCCTGAGCTACCCTTATACAAAAAATAAAAAAAAATTGTATATGAAAAATATTATGAATACTGAGAAAAAACGTAGGTGGCTTAATTTTCTGAGCACAAGTATTCATACCATATTCTGTCATAATAAAAAATTTTCACAATAAGAACAGTTTACTATCCAAATGGATGACTTTTGTTTATTTTTAGATATATAAAAATTTGGGCGTGAAACTTGTACAACCCAGGCCGAAGGTTCCTCAAAAAACTTGTGGTTTCAAAGAAACGAATTCGCAGCCATGTTAGCCATTTGACTTTTGCTGAGATTATGACATTTTCATCAAAATCAAGCTACCAGATTGAAAATTATAATATTTTTTTTCTGAAAAGAATTTGATCTACAAAGAAAAAATTAAATTTTTTTTTTAATAATAAAAAGAAAAAAAAGTTGCACATTCGGAAGCTGCAAAAATAACAGATACCACTGCAAGGAGGTCGGTATAAACTTGTTTCAATTTCCAGCAATTCCTTTTGTGACGCAAAAATGGTTTGAAGCCTGCGGCGTGAGCAAGGAAAGCCTTTTAGAATATCTGTACGTATGTTCTCAACATTTTGCTAGCACTAATATTAGCATTAGCCAGAACAAGACCATACTCTCCAAAAGTGCAGTGCCGCGAAATAAAAGATAATGGAAAACTGTGTTGACCAAAACATACATTATCCATTGTACTTCGAAGTAAAATTGCATTCTTTGTATGTATATATTTTCAATACATATGTGTATCATACATCATGTGTATTTGGAGTGCAATGGGGTATAGTCGTTGCGCTGGGTATGTAGTTACAGTTGCATGGCTATACTCAATCCCGACTCTTGCGTCCTCGTTCGTGCACTCTGGGCAACGTGAGCAACCCATGTGCGAGATGCGGTAACCAATCTGAGTGGAGCCTTGGGTCACGGCATAAAGAGAGGGAGCTTCGGTAGGGCCACTCCGACTTATTCGGTTTAAGGCTCACTGAAGTCTGCAGCGTCTGTTCACCAGTAGGTGCGGCTGAAAGCGGGTGTCTGCTTGGAGCAAGCGGCTCGCTATATAAACGTGTATTTGGTTGCGAAACCACCCCCGTCCCAGCAATGGGTTGTGCGCTGGGCTTGCGACCCGCCACGTAAAAACCACTTCCAGTGAAGACGCAAGGCAAAGCCTCGGATGAGACCTGTGTGGACCCCAATCCTAGGGCTTGGAGCCCCCACAACACTCATGTACATATACACATAATTTTAAATTGTACATAAAATACATATGTAATTGTTAAGTAATACTTTGAATTGAAAATACATACATTGAATTGTAGCCACATATTGTACAGCACTAAGCGATTTGAACTACCGTTATAATTCATAGAGTCATATACATAAATACAATTGTACATACACTTTAAGCACGATGGCAATAAAGAACAAAGCGCAAAGGACAACGGGACATACGCGACGCGACTGCGGCCGGCAATTTGTATAAATAACCGGCCAGCAATCAAAGCAGACAGGAGTCGTCAGGCGACTGCTGCAGAGTCAGGAGCTTTTGCACACACAGGGTAGGCTCTACTCCCTATGTTAGGTATCAGGAGACGGGCAGGTTTTACTTCCACTACTATAGAACTTAGCTAGGTATTTAGAGAGGGGCAGGTTCTACCCCCTCTCTTGGAAGGTTGTGGGTAGGTTCTACTCCCGCTCCTTTACTATAGCTGTAATTATATTTGGTGGGACGGAGCTACGCCCACCAATCGGAGAGGAACGGGTAGGTTCTACTCCCGCCCTCTTAACGTACGATTAAGACAGACGAGTGCTTTACTATAAACCGAAAACGAACTCTTATTATTTTTGTTGAGAACCCGGCAGCCGATGAGCATACCCCAGCATAACGCGGAGTTCGTCACAAATGGTGCCCGAGCAGGGACTAGATTACACAATACTAGGACAAGTTAGGCAGTAAACTAAACAGTGAAAGTTAAATGTGGAAGAATGTGAAAAAAAAGGACTCAAGAGAGAGAATAGAAAGTGAAAGTGCCGGAGCAGACTTCAGAGAAAGACCAGAAAGTGAGTGAAGTGAGAAAAGACTCCAAGTGAAAAAATAAGTGCAGAGAAATCGTGTGAAAAGACCCAGGAACTGGCAAAACATAGTAATATTTTCTAAGAACACAGTTCCTCTCAGAGGTTAAAGACGACCCAAAGTACACGAGGCTTCTGACGGAACTTTCCGCAAAGCACGACTGGGCGTCACCAATCCCTTTCACGGACGTACCGTAATCGGCAGAAACGAGGATATGGCAGCCCTCGTACCCCCACCAGCACACCCCACTCTCACAACCCATTCCGAAGCGGCTCACGCCACGCTTATGGACCGAGTGAGAAAGTGGGGCCTTAAATTTGACGGCGTTAAAGACTCCCTAGGGTTCCTAGAACGCGTTGAGGAGCTAGCCGAAGGCTACGAAATCAGCCTCGACGTATTGCCGAAAGCAATGCCTGAATTGCTGCGAGATCGAGCACTATGCTGGTTCCGCAACAACAACAAACGATGGCCAACCTGGGACCAATTTAGACGGGATTTTATAAAGTTCTTCGTGTCCTCGCGGTACTATGAGAGGTTAGACGACGAGATCCGCCAGCGAGTCCAGCGAGTACAAGAACCCTTTAAGGACTACGTAATCGAGCTGCAGAATCGGATGAGATATGCTGAAGGCAGTGAAGAGCAAAAACTCGACCGCGTGTACCGAAACAGTCGCAACGAGTACCAGCCCTACATCAAGCGGCGTGACTTTGCAACGCTGGAGGAGCTGGTAAGTCTTTCTGAAGATTTCGAGAATATTACTTCCGACAGAAATACGCAGCCACCCAGTCAGCGACCAACGCCACCTCGGCGCCTTGAAATACACTCCGAAACTTTTAGGCGTGCGCCCATTCCTCAGAGGCTACAGGAAGAGCGGTATCACGTTCTCAGGCCGACACCGATAGACCCCAGTAGTGCGGGGCCGTGCCAGCATAGCGGTGATGACCGTAGTACAGCGCGGAATGATGCAGGCCCGATAGATCCAAGAACCGCATGTAGGCGATGCGGAGAGAGCGGCCACGTAGCGTACGGATGCCGTAACCACGGAATTGACTTCTGTAGGGAGCGTGGCCGTCGCGGTGTGCAAACAAGAGACTGCTGCAGAAGGATGCAGGGAAATGAACACGGGCCCCGCCAAGAGCGAGGAGCGGATACCCAAATGACGATAACTCGCACGCATTAAGGGCGAAGGAAGAATCGTAGCAACCGCCACACTAGACGAGACGCAAGTGCAGGCGGCAGTAGACACTGGAGCCACAAAGAGCTTCAAGGTGGTGGAAACAATGGTTCTGATGGGCGATGGCAGCCCAACTATGATACGCGAGGCTATAGATGCGACAGTCGGTTTGGGTGACCAAACCCACGACAGTGAGCTCTTAATTCTACCCGGACTTGGAAACGATATGATCTTAGGGATGGACTGGCTCTGCCAGGCACGTACGTCCATATGCTGCGGAGGAGAGTCGTTGACGCTAAAGGCGACTGATACGCCTTCAGGAGAGGCCACATGCACCACTGTGGCTGAGCAAATTAGCACGAACCCCCAGAAGGCTCCACAACTGCCAAACGTCCTAAAACCCCCGTTGAATATAGAGAGCCCCGAGGTTAAAGAATTCTTGGACCGGGAACTGAGCGTCTTCGAAGAAATGACCGGCACAAGATAACCATGAGAGACGACCACCCTATTAATCAGCGCTATTTTCCGAAGAACCACCGCATGCAGGATATAATTAACAAAGAGATAGACGAGCTTCTGGACAAACGCTGTATAGAGCCTTCGCAGAGTCCACATAGTGCTCCAATTGTGTTGACAAAGAAGAAAAACGGGAAGTGGAGACTATGCGTGGACTACCGTCAGTTGAACGCACGGTCAGTGCCCGACGCGTACCCACTACCTAGGATTCACCACATCCTAGAGCGGCTTCACAATGATACTCGTATTCCATGACAAATTTTCTAAATGGGTAGAGATTGTATCACTCCGGAAAGCGACGACAGAGGGCCTGAGTAAGTCTTTCCGGGAGCGAATCCTTGCTCGATTCGGCGTTTCGAAGGTTCTGGTGACGGATAACGGAGCGCAATTCACCAGTCCTTATACCCCACAGGAAAACACGACAGAGAAAACGAACCGTAACGTGAAACGGATCATAGCAGAAATTATGCTAGCATTGAATACTAGCGTCTGTGAATCCATCGGCTACAGCCCGGCATCCCTAACACAAGGACGCGAGCCGAGACTCCCAAGGGCAGTCTACGATGAGACCACGTTCGGCACGGGGCTGAACTCAACGACGCCAAACGAGAAGGCCACAACACTAAAGGAGTATTCATTCTGGTGCACCAAAACCAACAGCGGGGATCAGCGGAACAATCGCGGCACTATAACCTACGGAGGAGACAATGGAGACCAGCCATAGGCGATCCGGTGCTACTCAGTGAGCACCCACAATCGAAGGCAGTAGACAACTTTGCGGCAAAGTTGGCCCCGAAGTATAGCGGGCGGTACACGGTAAGAAACTTCCCTTCACCAGTTATAGTGGAGGTGGAAGACACGGAAAGACGAGGACAGCCCACATAAGCGAAGTAAAGTCTTTTTACGAGAGGCGAGACGAACTTCCCGGAAGCAGCAAACAACCCCCCAGCGAAAATACGAAGAACCAAAACAAAGACACAGAGACAAAGGAAAGAAATATAATTAAGAGGAGTTTTGTGAGCAAAGGAGTAGATAAACAAACAAACTTGAGGAAGATTTCAGAGAAGAATTACAGAGGGCTAGCGATATATGAGGGAAAAATTTGCGTAGGAAATGCTATAGAACAAAGAAAGAGGAATATATATTTAAAAAAAAAAATGAAGCCTTAGGAAAAATTCTTAAGGAAAAATTTATGAGGAATGAAATTAAAAAAAAAACAAAAAAAAAGAGAAAAACGAGGAAAATATGAAAGAACCGAATCGTCTCAGGGAAATAAAAAAAAGAACAAAATCAAAATTTCGAAGTTTTAGAGGAAAATTTTTTTTGTAAGGAAATTTTAAGGCATTGGAAAAAATGTTAAGGAAAAGCTCTTTAAGGAAAATAAATGCTAAGGATTTTTTTTGAATATATTAAAAAAAAATAAAAAATTTGTTTGAGGAAAATTTTATGAAAAAAGAAATTTAAGGAAAAAATACTTTGAGGAAATCTTTATGAAAGAAAACCAAAAAAAAATAAAAAATTTTGAAAATGGGATAAATTTATAAATAAAACTTTTTAAGAAAATGCAATTTTGAACGAAAAAATGGGGAAAACAAGAAAATTTTTACGAACAGTTTGCGAGCGGGGAAAAAAAAAAAATAATAATAAAAAGTCAAGAAAGTTTTGAAGGAAAAATTTCAGAAAAACAATCAAGAAAATTTTTAAGAAGGGAAATTATTATATGTACATATTTCTTAACACACTTAAATTTGAATTACAAAAAAAAAAAAACTAATCTGCAAAATTTTTATTTATCAACTGTTGGTCACTGTACCTAACAATTTAGATGCAAATAAACACAGCAACAAACACACAGCATATACAATACAGGGTTTAAGCGAAACTGTGCGGAAGATCAGGAAAACAGCTAGTGGCGATCTCCTGTTTCAGCTGAATAAGTCTGAGGACGTAAATACTGCGAAACTTCAAGAGGCAGTCGAAGGAGTACTGGCAGGTAAAGCAGAAGTCAGAACCCTATCTGAAATGGTTCATATAGAGATACATGATATCGACGAAGTTACGACAAGCGAAGAGGTGTGCTTAGCTTTAAATGGTCAGGGTGGGTCCACTAAAGTGCTAGTATCCGACATCCGGTCGATGCGAAAAGCGTACGGAGGCACACAGACCGCAACCTTACTCCTACCCGAGAGCTTTGCCAATAAGCTAGTAGGCCAAGGTAAAATCAGAATTGGCTGGGTTATCTGCCGAATAAGACATAAAATACAGCCAAAGCGCTGCTATAAATGTTTTGAGTTCGGCCACATATCCAAGGGCTGTCGGAGCAGCAAAATCGTGCTTCAAGTGCGGTCAAACTGGGCATACGGCCAAACTATGCACAAATGCACCACGGTGCTTATTATGCGTAAAACGCGGCAGCAATCCTACCAGCCACCAGGCAGGAGGCAACAAGTGTCCGGTATATCAACTGGCGCTAAGCAAAATAAAGGTATGATCAGACTTTTGCAGCTTAACCTGAACCACTGCCCAGCGGCGCAGGACCTCCTGTCGCAAACAATATTAGAGGAAAAAATCGATATTGCGATACTCAGTGAGCCATACAAATCGAAATCGTCTCAGTGCTGGCTTCAGGATCAAAGCGGAAAAGCGGCTCTCTGGTCATGCGGGAACCCAGCTCGCTGGATGCGGGGTGCCGTGTCCGAAAATGGCTTCGTTGGTGCGGAAATCGGCAACTTGTACGTATACAGCTGCTACATTGCGCCAAGCATAAGTATACAGGCATTCGAAAATATATTAAATCTAACAATTGATGCTAGAGGCAGGCAGAATGTTCTTATAGCAGGCGACTTCAACGCGTGGTCGCAAGAGTGGGGATGCCGCAGGTCAAGCCCAAGAGGGAGGGCTCTTCTGGAGGCTTTCGCTTGTTTGGATGTCGTTTTACTAAACACGGGAACTGAACACACTTTCAGCCGAAACGGTTTTGGGTCAATAATAGACCTGACCTTTATCAGTTCCGGGCTATATAGATTCACTGAATGGAAACATAGCACGTGTTATACGCAAAGTGATCATTCAGCTTTAATTTGCAATATCAACTGCAGACGAGAACTGTCTAAGCGGACTCACAACCCCGGAGTATCGCACGGGTGGAAAACCAGTACTTTCGACCCCGAATCGTTTACCAGCATGCTACCATCCACCGTTTACCAAGGGTCAGCAGACTCCATCGCCGAACACCTAATGGCCGACATTCGCGCAGCTTGCGATGCATCAATGGCCAGGAGAACTTCCTCCACGTATCGTCACTCGGTCTACTGGTGGAACGATAACATAGCGGACCTGCGAAAGAAATGTCTAAGATGTAGGCGAAATGCTCAGAGAGCTAGGGAAAGAGACAACTTCGTGGTATTTCGTGCGGCTTATAAGAGTGCACGCGACGCACTAAAGAAAGGAATTAAAGAAAGTAAACGGCAATGCTTCTTAGAGCTCTGCGATGATGCTGAACGGAATCCTTGGGGCTCGGCTTACAAAATTGTCTCAAAAAAGCTGAAAGGCAGAAACATGAACCCGATAAACGCTGCATACCTAAAAGTCCGTCGTGGGGACACTATTTCCTGTACAGAGACCGTTAGTGTCCACTATGGATGGCGAGCCGTTGAGTGTTGTTGACCCTGTAACGGAAGAAGAAATCACACTCGCAACATCGAAGGTGGAAGTAAAGAAAGCTCCTGGCCCCGATGGCGTACCCAACATAGCTCTTAAGCTTGCAGTCCACCAGTGCGCTTCCTTATTCCTACAAGTTTTTAATGAGTGTTTCACGAATGGAACTTTCCCTCAAATCTGGAAGAGGCAAAAGCTGGTTTTAATACCTAAGCCGGGTAAACCTCTGGATGATCCCTCAAGTTTTCGGCCTATTTGTCTGCAGACACAGCAGGTAAAATCTTGGAGCATATTATAGCTAAACGTCTCGACAGGGAAGTCCAAGAGAAAGGCGGTATATCGGCAAACCAATTCGGGTTTAGAAGAGGGAAATCCACTGTGAATGCGGTATCAGAAGTCATTAAGTTAGCACGGGATGCAACAAGCGGTACACGGTAGCTGGGAGGAGCAAAAGAATACTGCGTTATTGTTACCTTAGACGTAAAGAACGCGTTCAACTCTGCCAACTGGGCTAAAATACTCGATAGACTGGAGAGCATTGGCATTTCTTATTATCTTCGGAGACTAATACGAAGTTATTTCCATTCGCGAGTGTTGTGGTACGAAACGGAGGAGGGCCTGCAACGGGCTGAGATAACAGGTGGCGTTCCACAAGGATCCGTACTAGGCCCCTTGCTATGGAACATTATGTGTGATGGAGTTCTCCGTACCGAATTGTCTGAGGGATCATCCATAGTGGGTTTTGCAGACGAAACTGCTTGATGTCATATGCGAAAAGGTGGCATCATCAGTCGGCGTGATTAATAGCTGGTTAAATAGCTTCGGCCTGAAGCTAGCCGAGCAAAAAACAGAAGCAATACTTATCTCCAGTCGTAAGAAACTAGAGGAGGTAGCGCTAAAACTTGGCGACCACACCATCACGACGAAACCCACAATTAAATACCTGGGAGTGATGCTAGACAAGCGTCTTACTTTCAGCGCCCACCTGAGCTATGTGAGAGAGAAAGCAGCTTCAACGATCACGGGACTATCGCGAATAATGCTTAATACGCGAGGACCGAAACAGCGCAGGCGTTTACTCTTAGCGAGCGTGGTTAAAAGCCAAATACTGTATGCGGCCCCAATTTGGTCAACCGCCGCACAGTGTCTATCATACTTCCGCGGAGTCAACTCAACATACCGTTTATGCGCGCTCCGAGTTTGCAGCGCCTTCAGAACAGTGTCGGACGAAGCAGCTTTCGTAATCGGCAGTATGATACCCGTAGATATACTAGCAAGAGAATCGACGGTCCTTGCATGCACGCGGCATACTCTAACTCAATTAGACCGACATCAAGCCCGGCAAAGCAGCGTTACGGAGTGGCAAAACAGGTGGAATAGTACGACTAAAGGTCGTTGGACCTATCGCTGCATACCAAACCTGGTATCCTGGCTTAATAGAACGCATGGCGAAGTAGATTTTTATCTGAGCCAGTTCTTGAGTGGTCATGGCTGTTTTAAGGCATACCTGTTTAAATTCAAACATGAGCACGACCCGTACTGCGACTTCTGTCTACGTGGCGTGGAAGAAGATGTCCACCACGTATTCTTTGAGTGCCCTCGTTTCCATCGGCAGATGAACCAACTTAAACTTGCCGTTGGAGCGGTGTTTACGCCACAGTCAGTAGTCGACTATATCGTGAAAGGAACCAGCGAATGGGCATCAACCAGCGATACACTAACGTCGATTTTGAAGGAACTGAGGGACCTAGAGAGACAGCGGCGTATCAGCCGTGCTTAAGCCAACTCTTACCATAGCCGCGGACTGCAACTAAACTATGATGTTCACCAACCAAAGCGTAGGCGCGGACTGGAACCTAGGCCGTTCCAGCCGCTCGAGCAGTGCGGCTTAGAAAGTTGTGCTTTCAGACCGCACCTTGAACATGAAATCTAACAATTAAAGCGCATGCGCGGACTGGAACCTAGGGCGTTCCAGCCGCTCAGGTGGCAATCTCGAAAATTTGTGAAGTCGATAAATACGCGCGGACTGGAACCTATGGCGTTCCAGCCGCCAAGTGGCAATATCGAAAACTTTTGCAATCGAAAATAGGCGCGGACTGGAACATAGGGCGTTCCAGCCGCTCAGGTGGCAATCTCTAAAATTTTTGAAATCGATAAATACGCGTGGACTGGAACCTAGGGCGTTCCAGCCGCCCAAGTGACAACCTCGAAAAAAAATTTGCAATCGAAAATAGGCGCGGACTGGAACCTAGGGCGTTCCAGCCGCAAATAAAGTGCAGTTTCGAATTTCGTCCACACGGGGCGTTGGTGCGGATTGAAACCTAGACCGTTCAAACCGCAAAGGCAATATACATACGTGCGGGCTTGAAACTCGTCGCATAGGGCATTTTAAGGTTTTTGCTCTTACTGTCTATAAAAGCGAAAATAATAAGTTGTATCTAAGAGATAAATGAATAAATAGTTAAAAAAGGGTAATTATCCTTAAACAAGACGTGGCAAAGCCTACTAGGCGTAGCCCAGGACTGAGTACAACCGACTGGAAAGAACGTGCGAGCCTAGTGCTCAACCGCCTCCCGACGAAATACTTGACGGTCGTACCGGGGGGTTCGGTACTCGGACAGTAGGAGGTTTAGTTCGGGTTAAAGTCCCACACTGACGGGTATAGGCTTTCGATGCTTCCTCCTGGTAAAAAAAAAAAAAAACAACAAAAAACGCCCACGCCTAAACAAAGGCACAGCATCATCAATCCAGGCAACGGCAAAGTCGCGTGATCTAGAGCGTAAACAAACAAGAGCGCAAAAGGTAAAGCGCAAACAGTACACCATCGGCATATGTACATGCATACATACCTATATGCATGTAACAGATAAACAAATGCACAAGGCCCAGCACTGCAGGCAAAAGCAAGGTGGTGCGATCAGGCGCGTAAACGAATTAGCACGCCACCTACACAAAATGCATTAGAACAAACATGGGGAGACATATGTACATGCATATATACCTACATACAACGCACATACGACACACATCAACACACGGACTAGGGCACAGGATCAGAAGGCAAAATGCCATGATCAGGTGAATTAACCAAACCAACAACACCCAACAAGCCAAAAAGGCAACAACTACGTACAGCGACGTAACCCAGCCAATTGTGCTGCGTTTAGATAAAAAGGCGGCCGATAAACGAATACCGATCACAGCACATCATGTCGTCATACAGTACCAGTGAAGAAGACGAATACTCCGCCGAATATTTAACCAATGACTCCTTACGGGTTAGGTTGAGGAGGATGACGGCACCAGAAACCGAAGGAAGCGAATCCGGGTCAGTGAGCGGCGACGAAACGGAGGTGTTCGGCGAACTAGGAGAAGACAGCGACGATACGGAGGGGTTCGGCGAACTAGACGAAGACAGCGAGGGTGAAGGGGCGTTGGAAAAAGCCTCCACTGCAATAGTAATCTCTAGCGACGAAGAAGACGATGAAGATGACTTCCAGCCTAAAAGACGAGGCGAAGTAAATATTACCTCCGCAGACAACCAACGCGCAGGTGAGGGGTACATTGAGTACACCCGCAAAGTGGGCATACGCCTACGTATTTTTACGGACACCACCGCAACTACCCCAGCAGAAGGACCACCACCGAACCGGTATATTTGCGAGGCCATAAACAACACCACACAAGATGACAGCGAGATGAGCCTGATGGCGAGCGAGGGTTTATTCCGCAAAGTCGATGAGGCGGCCACTAACCACAACTCCCATTCCGAGGATGAGGACTTAATGGGCGAAATAATGAGGTGGCTGGACGCGAACGAGGCTGAAACCACAAACCCCCCAACAAATTGGCGTAACCTGACTGGAGAGGCCCAACTGCCAACGGAGCTAACCGAAAGCCTACGGCGACATCTCCAAGAAGAACGAAGGCCAGGAACGAAACAGTCGTTCCGAAGAAAGGTTGAAGGGCGTTGGTACCGCATTAGAATTTCCCGAAACGGAGACGTAACGGAGACGTGACGGTAACAAACGCCTCTCCGAAGTAGAGGGGGGCAAGGGGGGCGAGTGTGAGGACCCCAATCCTAGGGCTTGGAGCCCCCACAACACTCATGTACATATACACATAATTTGGAATTGTACATAAAATACATATGTAATCGTTAAGTAATACTTTGAATTGAAAATACATACTTTGAATTGTAGCCACATAATGTACAGCACTAAGCGATTTTAACTACCGTTATAATTCATAGAATCATATACATAAATATAATTGTACATACACTTCAAGCACGATGGCAATAAAGAACAAAGCGCAAAGCGCAAAGGACAACGGGACATACGCGACGCGACTGCGGCCGGCAATTTGTATAAATAGCCGGCCAGCAATCAAAGCAGACAGGAGTCGTCAGGCGACTTCTGCAGAGTCAGGAGCTTTTGCACACACAGGGTAGGCTCTACTCCCTATGTTAGGTATCAGGAGACGGGCAGGTTTTACTCCCACTCCTATAGAACTTAGGTAGATATTTAGAGACGGGCAGGTTCTACACCCTCTCTTGGAAGGTTGTGGGTAGGTTCTACTCCCGCTCCTTTACTATAGCTGTAATTATATTTGGTGGGACGGAGCTACGCCCACCAATCGGAAAGGAACGGGTAGGTTCTACTCCCGCCCTCTTAACGTACGACCAAGACAGACGAGTGCTTATTATTTTTGTTGAGAACCCGGCAGCCGAAGAGCATACCCCAGCATAACCCGGAGTTCGTCACAGACCAAACATCCATCACGCTACGTGGCTGCCTCCGGATCGAAAAA
>NW_023462118.1:10327-21056 GCF_013731165.1 Rhagoletis pomonella | reverse complement strand
TGAACCTTTTATGTAAATCTTTAATTTTTTATTTTTTTCTTTTTTTTTCTTTTTATATTTTTAAATTTTTTATGAATTTATGCTTTGATTTAATACTTTACTTATTTTCTTTTACTGGCTAACCAGAATGTAGTACCACAGCCACAAGCTATTTCGCTAGCTACATCAGCTACATACATTAACAATAATACACCACAACCACAGCTACATAATATGGGCAGTTTAGAGCATTTAGAGTATTTTAACTTTTGACAGCTCTGGCTACATACTGCAGCCTCACCATTCTGGTTAGCCAGTTACTTTTAAAAAACTAAATCCAAAGCTCTATAAAAATATTAAAAATAAAATGTTAATAAGCCACAATAACATTAGCTAAATGCCATAATATTATGTGTGTAGTTCTTTTTATTTTTTTTTTTTTTTGTTTCTTGTTTGAAAAATTTTTTGATATTTTTTAATTTTTTTAATTTAGTTTATTTTTTGTATCTATTTTTATTGTTTTATTTGTTTCATAACTTTATTTATATGTACTTTTATGTTTTAAATTTTTTTAATTTTATTTTTGTAAAAAAAAAATCTTCTTTTGCTAAAAAAATATTTTAGTGTCGGTCTATTTTTAGTTTAGTCTTTCTTCATGATCAACTAAATTATCTAAAATTAAATTCTGCATGAAATCTGCTAACACTTGTATTCAAACATCAGTGCCCACTATTGACACTTTCGATTACTGTGGTTAATGCTATGAAAAAAAATACAACAAATATTTGACAGGTAGTTAAAATATATATTTCGATTGAATATCAATGAAATGATTACCAACAGCAAACAGTCAAAAATAAACAATCTGAGTGGATATCTCTTTTTTTCTGGGGCTGGGACACACACGAACAATACACAGTTGTGTTCATAAAAATAGCATTATATCATACGTATCAACGCTGAGTGAAAAATTATGCATTGCAGAATCTTTACAGATTACCCAAAATTGACACTGGGCTAGGAGGTGGAGTCCTTATCGGAGTGAACCATTTAGGGAAAAGATACAGATTTTATACCTGAGGGGACGATGGAGCTGCAATCAGTCTAACTACTAAGTAGTTCGATAATTTAATGCTCGTTTGCTTGTTTTAATCTGGCTGCTGCTGGACCACGCGGCAATACCTGGTAATGAGGCTATAAAGGCTTCAGGTTAAGTATTTAGTCGTTCGCCCGCAACCAGTTATACCAATCCGGCCTTCAGTCGCGGCAACCACTGTGGGAAAGTATGTGAATATTTCATTTGGAATGACTTCCGAGGCATCGGGATATGCAGGCTTTCAGGGAGCAAATGAGACTGTAGACCACGTTTGGAATTGCTGACTGGTCACTTCTTGTGGTACGAAGACCTGACTATGACCGGCATACATTACAGCCGCATTTTCCTGTCCCGTCTTGAAGAAGATAAAATGACGTAAAACGTTTTGAGTTTTCTATTCGAAATTTTTCGCACCGAACAATTTTTAGATATAGATTTATTAGTAAATCGGGTAAATGGGCATAAACGCTTTCGACTTGAAACTATTAAGCGGCAGAAAATAATTTTCTTACTCTTTTATCTTTTTGAAACTACGACAATGGTCCGTTATGTTCAATAAGACTATTGCAACGTTGCGATTTTCTTAATAAGTACGTTCCGCTTCATTTTATAGCGCCTAGTAATGATAACTCAATCAACCTTAATCTGAGCGAAAGATGTCTCGACAAAGATGCCTTTTAACCATAGTTGAACACATTCCAAGGTATTTTGTACATAGTTTGGCCAGGTAAATAAGTATCATATGGCTGTGCAGATTTATCCCCAATAATTTCGTTAACAAACTACAGCGTAGCTAGCGTATATGCTGTAAAAAATTCCGCTGCACGTGTGTATATTAGGCCTGTTTTATTTGACGAAAAATAACTATATAAGCTAAGTCTTCCAAACAAAATAAGCTAATAGCTTAAATTTCTCGTCAAATAAAACACGCCCATTGTAAAATGTTGATCTTTAAATGAATAATTAATTTCCGCACTATTCCGCGCTGTTGGTGACTTCGCCAGTAGTCATCCTCCTTAGTCGAAATGCTTCGCTCACATTGCGAAAATCGAGCCAAGAATTGTGCTTACTGTCTGTGGTTATGTACATGCACACAACTGTACAATTGCACATATCTTTTGCAGGCGTGTGCCAACATTTTTTGCCGTATGTCATTGACTTTGAAACAACATGTCGATAAATCGGCCGACAGTGCTGGTGTGTAATAATTGCTTCATTTTATTCGTTATTTTGAAATTCTTCTTTTGCGGCCCTTTGCCCTTTGCCGTTATATTACTACTTAATGCAACTATTTTTGGCTGTTTTTGTGTCGCTATTCCTCTCACATTATTCATCACATTTTCACATTGAATTGAGTTGTTTTGATTTGTTTGGGATTGAATACAACCAATTATTATGGCTTCTTGCTGGGCAGAGAAGCTCCTTAAAAATTTGTATTTCGCTCGGAGTTTTCTACAGTGGCATGCGGAAATGATTTTACGATTACTTATCACCGTAGTTCGAAGGTAGTCAGGGATGGTTACTCGGCAAAAAAGGTAAATATAGAAACTTAATATTTTTAGGTGTTTTGTTAATATATTTTTTTCGACACAGTTATTGTAACAATTTTCTTTCTAAGTTTAACCATATCTATGACGTTATAGCCAATTATCAAAATTCTAAATAAACTGTTTTTTTTTTTTAATAAAGCTAGTTTTGTCAATTTTCCAATCATTTTTACCCGTTTCTACCGTGCATTGTCTCTCTCCTTGTAGCAATACGTTATAAGTTTGTCACCACCGACTTTCGAAAGACAAGAGTTTTGAAAGAAAGCTATTTACCGTCTTTTGAAAGACTAATTGAAAGATATGCTAACGAGCAGGTCTTAGCGTTATACTGTTCGCATTTTAGCAATATTTTTTTTTTGTTAATTAAATTATATTAAAAAATATATATATATTTTTCTTTTTAAAACAACGAAAATCAACAAATAAAAGAAACTTAAATCAGAAAAAGAAAAAAAATTTATCAAAAAAGAAGAAAAAATTAAATGAAAAAAGTATTTATTAAAAGAAAACGAAATTAAGGAAAGAGTAACAGATTAAATTTGAAAAATAAATAAATAAAATTCTAAAAAGTAAAAGAAATTTACAAAAAAATTTAACTAAAAAATCAAATAAGTTCCTAAAGATTAAATGAATTTAAAAATATATTTTTTTTTAAAACATTAACAACCAAACCATTAAAGAAATTTAAATTTAAGAAAAAATCAAATTAAAAAGAAAAAAACATAAGATAAGTTCTAAAAATTATTATCTTAAGTACTGTTTGCAGCTCTCAAGAAAAATCACAAGAAATATTTTTAGTTTTTTTTTTTTTTTTAATTTTTATCTCTGTTAGATGAAAAGGTACTTTGCTTTTGATGAAAATTTCCTTGAAGAAATAAATATTATAGTATTGTTTTCTTGGGAGCTGCAAACTGATTTGAAAAATTTTAATAGAAGGAAATTTCTTTTACGTCATGAATTTTTGCGTATATGAATTTTTCGTTTTTCTTGGGAGCTGCAAACAGCCCTGCCAGAATTGCCCTGTAAATTACACTTTCAAAAGATGATGGAGAGTACTTAACAGTCGCTGACCTTTGCAGGTGTGCCAAGAAATCTGTTATTGCAGATGTTACATAAAATAATGTAGTTTGCCTAGCAAAGCGATGAGTCTAGATACAGTTGAAACTCGATGGTCCGACGGCTTTTCTCACAACATTAGCAACTCAGTAATCTGACTTATTTACAATTCTATAATCCGAATTCCACACTTTTCTCATGTTTTCTATAGATTTGTAACGGGTGTGTAACGAACTCTTACGATGAGAATCTCAACTTAGCAAGAGTATGTATATTTGGTGTGCTGAGCGTGATCATACGAAAAATGAATCTAAAAAGTAGTTGCCTTAACTTTAATATGTCGTTTTATAAGTCTCTCATAAGCTAAACGTTTGCTTTTTCTAATATAAATTGTTTTTTCTTTAATAATCTTTTACATTCTGAAGCTCTACAATCATTAGTTCGGATTATCGGGTTTTGTCTGTACTTATCATCCTGTCAGCATATTTTATTTGTTTATTTGTTTAGTTACGGCAGGAATTTATTGTTAAAAGAGGATTCACTCGATCAACACTGAGCTGTATGTATGCCGGTGTGTATGTAGATATGTATGTTGATGTACATACAAGTATATAGCCTTCATATTAACCATTTAGCGGGATTCCCCATTTTTTAGTACTTGCCATGCACAAGACTTGTCATCACTTAAAGTTAACCGCGGTGTACTTGTACCAACTTTAAATCGAAGGTCATTGCACATCATTTTTTTAGCCAATTTGTGTTATTTATGTTATCAATAACGTGTAAAAATTGTATGGCCCGTCGAGCCGTTTTTAAAAAAACTCATTTTAAATAAAAATTAATCGTATTCTTTTAAAATTTTCATACACTCATATTGGGCTACTGATTTAAGCATTACATTAGGACTTTTTTTTTAATTATAATGTGAATGAAACCATTTTAGGCTGAAACAATCGTATTTTTTTTATGTGATATGTAAATAATTTGTTTGAAAAACTCGCGAAAATGGACTTATGGAAGCAAATCGAGGGAAAAAGTATACGATTTTCTTAAATATATAGACGGAGAGCTCATTACCAAAAAACTCATCATACTTCAGATCGATTGAAATTTTTTGGGAGATTTGCTTGTTAATATATAAATCGAGATCCGGAGAACTGGCTGCTGAACAGCGGTCCGGACTGTGCGTTTTTAGCTAGTATATAGCTATTGCTCGACATACTTCAGATGATTTGAAGTTTTGATAGAATTTTATTTACAGTATATAGAAAATGAATTAAAAGTTTTGTGCCCATTCTGATGGTCTTAAAGTACTGCCAGACCTTGTTGAAAGTGCATTGTTGCAAGTATAACTCAACATACTTCAGATGAGCTGTCCTTTTGACAGCACATTAGTAATATTATAAATAGATGAAATTTCTGAAAATTCTGTCAAAATTTCAAGCCATCTGAATTATGAATTATGTTGAGTAATCGGGTTTTATTGACATCTACATAGTTAGAAACACATAATCAATAAAAAATAAGCAATTGTTTTTCTTAAGTTTTACTTCAATTTTGTTTGAATAAATCGAGTAAAAGGTCCGTAATTTTAAGAAAAAGCGATTGATTATTTTTTATTTACACTTTTACTTTTAATAAAATTTAAGGAAAATGATCGTGGATAAATTTTTATTGAGCAGATTTCGTTGATTTTAGTGCTTATTTTATTACAACGCTTTTATCAACTTGCAATGTGGTGTGTCCAGACCACCATTTATACTATAAATATAGCAAAGGTATTTATGGCAAACCTAGTCTAGATATCAACCTCGTCGTAGGTATCATATCTCAGACATACAATTAGAAAAACTCTAGCGTTAGATGTTGCTCCGCCAGAAGAACTTAAATAGTGCGCCTCAAAATATGCACTACATATGCTCTACAGCGGAAATGGACGACGTCCCATAGAATTTGTTTTGATAACTTTTTATTTTGGAATTTTAGCAAAATTCGTTATAAACAATTTATGAGATTGAAAATGAAAAGCGTGGGGCACATGTAATAGACCTGAATTGATATGAAGGGTAATATATATATCGTCAATGTTTTTGCAAAATCGCCCATCGACCAATTGCAACACCGCCTATCTTACGGCACTCAAATTTTACAGGAGAGCGGAAAAACGAGTTTTCTTTGAAGGCATTGCCTATTGCTATTATTTTGCAAATCTGTCATTTTAATAACGATTTTACGATTCTTATGCAAAAGCTCGATGCCTGGAGTTCAAGGTTACCAAATCTCATTTTTGTCACCATGGCGATTTTGGCGGTTTTGCAACTGGTCGATGGGCGGTTTTGCAAAAACATCGACGATATGTATGTGGATATATGAATAACGACTTTCTCTGTAGAAATTTTAGGTCTATGTTATGTAGTGTGACTATTGTCAATTAAATCCAATGCTTTGGTTGCATGCGCTCCACGTTTTTCGTGTTCAATCTCATAAATTGTTTATAATGACTTCTAATTTTCTAATGTTTAGTCTATTACTAAAAGCGTGGTATGTATATTAAAAATTTGTGTGCAAGATGCAAGTTATGCTCGTTTTTATCGCGCGGATTCCGAAACCATGGTCAGATATAAGAAGAAACCTACAAAGCGAGAGATGAAGTCAGGATTAAAGTATACCAGTATAAAATTTTGCTGCATTCATGGTGGAAAGAACTTCAAAACTAAATCAACTGGACAACGCAGCTCTTCGTATGTATAATCAGTATCAAAATTATGCTTAATTTTCAATCAATATTGAAACTATAAAAAGTAGAATTTTTGGTGTCAAATGCGTCAAGTAGAATTGTAAAACGAAGGCGGACACAATTTATATTAAATAAACACTTATGTTAACTTACTGACAAAAATGCGTATTGTTTTAAAAATATTTTAATTTCGCCCGTTAATTAAACGTAAAGCGCTGTACGCTATAGCCTATCGGAAATACATGTTAACTGTCCAAAAATTGTACAACATTACTTTCAAAAACATCCCGGTTTATTTCTTGTAGCGAATTCGATAAAATTTTTGCGAAAATAACTCAATCAGAAAGTAAGACATTTTTTCCTTTTCATCTGAACAATTTAATTTTTCCGGATTTTTAACATATCTTTTTCGACTATCGATATTCATCCGGAAGGGTAAAATTCAAATTAGCACTCAAACGACTTAAAATAACTTCTGAATTGGGCAAATTTTCCCAATGACAAAAAAAAAATCCGGACGAATAACTAATCATTAATAATCCGGATGTTCCGTAACAATAAGAAATAAGTAGATATTCGTCCGGAAGTTCCGGATGATTAGGGACAGCCTTTCCTTAAAACTCTCTGTTTCGTTTACATTAGCGACGCTATGAGTAAATTCATTGAAATCTTCTTCAAAAAAGGCTCAGACTGCAATTTAAAAGTACAGTTTCAAGCTTTTTGTTAATTGCAGTCAAAACGGCATTTTACAAAAATCATACTTCAAAATTCATAAACAAATTCTTACTATCAATTCGATATTTCAAAATTTTCAGGATCCCGGGATTAATGCAAACAATTCCCGAGATTTTTGGAACGTCAAAAACACCGGGATCCCGGGATTGGCATCCCTAGTATGTACGTATGTGCCAGGTTTCGGTCTAAACGGACGGACAGAATCGAACAAAATTTTGAAAGAGTATTGCCATGACATCTGGGCCTATAATAGGGTGAAAAAATTGGGATCCGACAAGGAGGCGTGGCACCTCCCTTAGGCGTAAAATTTTTAATCAGCCATAACTTCCAGACCATAAGTCACATGAACATAAAACTTGGTATGCAGACATATGGTAGGTGCTTATACGAGGGTATATATAAACAGATTTGTAAAAGGGGGTGTGGCACATCCCATAGGCGTGGAATTATTTATCAGCTATAACTTCGGAACCATAAGTCCCATGAACTTGAATGGTATGAAGACATATCAATAGTAGGTGCTTATATGAGGGTATATATAAATGAGTTTGTAAAAGGAGGCGTGGCGCATCCTATAGGCGTGGAATCCTTTATCAGCCATAACTTCCAGACCATAAGTCACATGAACTTGAAATTTGGTATGCAGACATATCAATGGTAGGTTTTTATAGGAGGGTATATATAAACGAGTTCGTAAAAGGGGCGTGGCATATCCCATATTCGTTGAAATGTTTATCAGCTATAACTTCGGAACCGTATGTCGCATCAACTTGAAATTTGGTATGTAATTATCAGCGAACGGATTTTATGGAAATTGCCTTTTTTTCTGCTAAAGAGATATAGTATATTCGATTAAGAATGTCCACGATTTAGCTTTCCCTGATTCCATATATACACATTTGATGTTGCCTTTTTTTTGCCTTTTTTTTGCCTTTTTTTTGCCTTCTTTAAGATATTTGCCTTTTTTTGCCTTTTCTACCTTTTAAAAAGTGATTATAGCATTTACATTTTTTTTTAATGATTAAAAAATAGACACATTGCCCATGCGGCTTATAGAAGCGCAGAGACCTCTTGCCAATTGGTGTTGGAAAAATTCAAAGCCGTTTTCTCAGCTAACGTAGGATTGAAGACAATCAGGGGTGTGGATAAAATTGCAAATGGCGAGGAAAACGCCCTTATTCCTGATAATATGAACGTTTCAAACGTTCCATATTTAAATTGGGCTCCACTTGTAGCAACTTACGTCGAGTGCACATTTAGTACATTCAAGGCTTTTCTTCGCGAAAATCGAATGAAAATGCTGCCAAAAAACTTCAAAATGCACATGCATGTTACTACAACTATACAGATTAAAGTTTTACGAGTTAGAAACCCGAAAGGATAAAATGGTCAAAGATTCAAAGTACAAATTTTTCATATAATGAAACTAGTTCATAGTTTTTCTCTTTTTACTTGTAATATAAATGTATTTTTTGATTGTTCTTCGTATTTTCTGTCTTTTAGGTGCCTTATTTGGCTTTTTTTCCCTTTTCCTGCCTTTTTTGCTATTTTGCTTTGCCTTTTTTGCAACACCTAGTGCCTTTTCCTGCCTTTTTCGCTATTTTATTTTGCCTTTTCCAGCCTATTTCGTTATTTTATTTTGCCTTTTTTATAGGTTTTTAGGTCCTAAAAATCCGTTCCCTGGTAATTATATACATATTTGGTAGGTGCTTATAATAAGGTCTATATAAATGAGTTTGTAAAAAGGGGCGTGGCGCATCCCATAGGCGTGGAATTTTTTATCAGGTATAACCTCGGAACCATAAGTCACATGAAATTTAAATTTGGTCTGAAGACATATCTATGGTAGGTGCTTATAGTAAGGTGTATATGAATTAGTTTAAAAAATGGGGCGTGGCACATCCCGTAGGCGTGGAATTTTTAATCAGCCATAAATTGGGAACCATAAGTCACATGAACTTGAAATTTGGTATTCAGGCATAGGTTTCTATGGGAGGTGTTCAAAGTAAAGTATATATAAATGAGTTTGTAAAAGGGGGATATACATATATGTATTCATCTATTACAGAGCTGCTTACTCCATAAGCACTTGTAGTGACATATAAACACAATTCGTATGAAAGTGCCTGAGTTTCATATGGAAGGGCAAAGCAAACGCCCTCGCCTAAGAAGCAAGGCACTCCAGTAAAATGTACAAATTTACACAAACAATTATAGAATGAAAAAATAATAAAAAATATGTCAGCACTGAAAAAAATTTATATTATAAATTGATTTAATATTCGTATTTACTGAAAGTCAAAACGAAATTTATTGAAAAACAAAACACATGGCGTTCATTAAAGTGTGGAAGCGAAAGATCTTTTTTGCAATTTTGAGTGCAAAGCGTACCTAGTGTATGTTGTGCTTTTATTAAACGAATGACGAAATATTACTTGCAACGCGAAATGTAAAATTTGAGCTTGCAATATGTAAATATGTGCAAGGATTCCTCCCACTAAAATTTGGGACTTTTCAGATACTACGTCGCTATCATTTCTTAACTGTATTTTTCACAAATGTGTATGTATCCCAGTGCTAACAATTTTCATTCACTAATCGTACATTAAAAATAAACTTGTACTTTTTAGCCTAATTTAAATTACAAAAAAAAACTCTCAGTGTACACATAAATTTTGTAGATGTATTGTGATTTCACTTCAATATAAAAATTTTGAGCAGCACTGATCTATTAGATAACTCGGATATTTAAAACTGTGTGTTTTTTTTTTTTGAAACCTTACGGTCTTTAGATTATTTTGAAATGGAAAGATTAAATCGTTTTTTTAATCCCGCAATGCTGTTAAACGAAAAAGGTTAATTCATAATGAATAAAACTCCTGCCGAATTAAGCATTCTACCAGAAAAGTGCAGCTATACTAAAACAGCTAATCGAGTAGGCAGCTAAACGGAATGTACCGTAGTAGAATAATTTTAATTTAGAAATTTTATCGTTACCTTAATCCACCTAATATTAGTAATAGAACAAGATTTGTAGTACAAGTGATGATCAAAGTATGTCTCCAAAGGATGCCTTAATGTAAACAAAGAAAATAGTTTGTCTCCTTTAAATTATGCTGAACTGAATATTTGTATTACTGTTTTATATTTCGGGTGCTCTGCTAGTTATATATATCAGTGGCATGAATGGGAGGATTTAAATATATGGTCCCATCTTAGGAAAATATATTTTCATGGTTTCACAAAAAAATGTCTCCTATGTACATAGTTTCCTTAATTAATTGTTTTTTATTCAAAATAAGAGATAGAAAAAACAAAAATATTATTTTCCCAGGAAAATTTAAATTTGTTCACTTTAATAGAGCCGAAGATGCAATGAAATACTTAAAACTTCACACTCATGCCACTGATAAATGTAATATATGTACATAAATGTGTGGCATTTTATTAACCCTTAACTACTGTGCTTAAAAAAAGGTTCATAACTACTGATGTTGGTCTGTGCGACCACACAATTTTTATTGTTAAGTAATAAAAATATATATCTATACATAGATCGTTGAACTAAAACCTGTTTCA
>NW_023462118.1:0-327 GCF_013731165.1 Rhagoletis pomonella | reverse complement strand
TGCTGGAATTGTTCACCAAAGGACAGCTCCGTATTCACCGCAACAGAATGGAATGGCAGAGCGTATGAATGTGACGTTGATTGAGAAGGCACGATGCATGCTTATACAGTCAAACCTTAGCAAAAGGTACTGGGCAGAAGCGGTAAATACAGCCGTGTATCTTGTGAATAGGTCGAAGACAACTTAGCTTGAAGCATTTGAGAGTATTCGGTTGTAAGTCTGTAGTACAAATTACAAAAGAAAAAAGGAAGAAGTTGGATTCTAAAGGTGAAGAATTTTTATTTGTTGCCTACTGTACTGAATCCAAGGCATATAGGTTTATGAAGC
>NW_023462117.1:0-21060 GCF_013731165.1 Rhagoletis pomonella | reverse complement strand
TTTTTCGATCCGGAGGCAGCCACGTAGCGTGATGGATGTTTGGTCTGTGACGAACTCCGGGTTATGCTGGGGTATGCTCTTCGGCTGCCGGGTTCTCAACAAAAATAATAAGCACTCGTCTGTCTTGGTCGTACGTTAAGAGGGCGGGAGTAGAACCTACCCGTTCCTTTCCGATTGGTGGGC
Organism: Rhagoletis pomonella; assembly: GCF_013731165.1. NCBI lineage: Eukaryota > Metazoa > Arthropoda > Insecta > Diptera > Tephritidae > Rhagoletis > Rhagoletis pomonella. Next base: position 20,877 of record NW_023462117.1, on the reverse strand, counting down.
GTAGCTCCGTCCCACCAAATATAATTACAGCTATAGTAAAGGAGCGGGAGTAGAACCTACCCACAACCTTCCAAGAGAGGGTGTAGAACCTGCCCGTCTCTAAATATCTACCTAAGTTCTATAGGAGTGGGAGTAAAACCTGCCCGTCTCCTGATACCTAACATAGGGAGTAGAGCCTACCCTGTGTGTGCAAAAGCTCCTGACTCTGCAGAAGTCGCCTGACGACTCCTGTCTGCTTTGATTGCTGGCCGGCTATTTATACAAATTGCCGGCCGCAGTCGCGTCGCGTATGTCCCGTTGTCCTTTGCGCTTTGCGCTTTGTTCTTTATTGCCATCGTGCTTGAAGTGTATGTACAATTATATTTATGTATATGATTCTATGAATTATAACGGTAGTTAAAATCGCTTAGTGCTGTACATTATGTGGCTACAATTCAAAGTATGTATTTTCAATTCAAAGTATTACTTAACGATTACATATGTATTTTATGTACAATTCCAAATTATGTGTATATGTACATGAGTGTTGTGGGGGCTCCAAGCCCTAGGATTGGGGTCCTCACACTCGCCCCCCCTTGCCCCCCTCTACTTCGGAGAGGCGTTTGTTACCGTCACGTCTCCGTTACGTCTCCGTTTCGGGAAATTCTAATGCGGTACCAACGCCCTTCCACCTTTCTTCGGAACGACTGTTTCGTTCCTGGCCTTGGTTCTTCTTGGAGATGTCGCCGTAGGCTTTCGGTTAGCTCCGTTGGCAGTTGGGCCTCTCCAGTCAGGTTACGCCAATTTGTTGGGGGGTTTGTGGTTTCAGCCTCGTTCGCGTCCAGCCACCTCATTATTTCGCCCATTAAGTCCTCATCCTCGGAATGGGAGTTGTGGTTAGTGGCCGCCTCATCGACTTTGCGGAATAAACCCTCGCTCGCCATCAGGCTCATCTCGCTGTCATCTTGTGTGGTGTTGTTTATGGCCTCGCAAATATACCGGTTCGGTAGTGGTCCTTCTGCTGGGGTAGTTGCGGTGGTGTCCGTAAAAATACGTAGGCGTATGCCCACTTTGCGGGTGTACTCAATGTACCCCTCACCTGCGCGTTGGTTGTCTGCGGAGGTAATATTTACTTCGCCTCGTCTTTTAGGCTGGAAGTCATCTTCATCGTTTTCTTCGTCGCTAGAGATTACTATTGCAGTGGAGGCTTTTTCCAACGCCCCTTCACCCTCGCTGTCTTCGTCTAGTTCGCCGAACCCCTCCGTATCGTCGCTGTCTTCTCCTAGTTCGCCGAACACCTCCGTTTCGTCGCCGCTCACTGACCCGGATTCGCTTCCTTCGGTTTCTGGTGCCGTCATCCTCCTCAACCTAACCCGTAAGGAGTCATTGGTTAAATATTCGGCGGAGTATTCGTCTTCTTCACTGGTACTGTATGACGACATGATGTGCTGTGATCGGTATTCGTTTATCGGCCGCCTTTTTATCTAAACGCAGCACAATTGGCTGGGTTACGTCGCTGTACGTAGTTGTTGCCTTTTTGGCTTGTTGGGTGTTGTTGGTTTGGTTAATTCACCTGATCATGGCATTTTGCCTTCTGATCCTGTGCCCTAGTCCGTGTGTTGATGTGTGTCGTATGTGCGTTGTATGTAGGTATATATGCATGTACATATGTCTCCCCATGTTTGTTCTAATGCATTTTGTGTAGGTGGCGTGCTAATTCGTTTACGCGCCTGATCGCACCACCTTGCTTTTGCCTGCAGTGCTGGGCCTTGTGCATTTGTTTATCTGTTACATGCATATAGGTATGTATGCATGTACATATGCCGATGGTGTACTGTTTGCGTTTTACCTTTTGCGCTCTTGTTTGTTTACGCTCTAGATCACGCGACTTTGCCGTTGCCTGGATTGATGATGCTATGCCTTTGTTTAGGCGTGGGCGTTTTTTGTTGTTTTTTTTTTTTTTTACCAGGAGGAAGCATCGAAAGCCTATACCCGTCAGTGTGGGACTTTAACCCGAACTAAACCTCCTACTGTCCGAGTACCGAACCCCCCGGTACGACCGTCAAGTATTTCGTCGGGAGGCGGTTGAGCACTAGGCTCGCACGTTCTTTCCAGTCGGTTGTACTCAGTCCTGGGCTACGCCTAGTAGGCTTTGCCACGTCTTGTTTAAGGATAATTACCCTTTTTTAACTATTTATTCATTTATCTCTTAGATACAACTTATTATTTTCGCTTTTATAGACAGTAAGAGCAAAAACCTTAAAATGCCCTATGCGACGAGTTTCAAGCCCGCACGTATGTATATTGCCTTTGCGGTTTGAACGGTCTAGGTTTCAATCCGCACCAACGCCCCGTGTGGACGAAATTCGAAACTGCACTTTATTTGCGGCTGGAACGCCCTAGGTTCCAGTCCGCGCCTATTTTCGATTGCAAATTTTTTTTCGAGGTTGTCACTTGGGCGGCTGGAACGCCCTAGGTTCCAGTCCACGCGTATTTATCGATTTCAAAAATTTTAGAGATTGCCACCTGAGCGGCTGGAACGGCCTATGTTCCAGTCCGCGCCTATTTTCGATTGCAAAAGTTTTCGATATTGCCACTTGGCGGCTGGAACGCCATAGGTTCCAGTCCGCGCGTATTTATCGACTTCACAAATTTTCGAGATTGCCACCTGAGCGGCTGGAACGCCCTAGGTTCCAGTCCGCGCATGCGCTTTAATTGTTAGATTTCATGTTCAAGGTGCGGTCTGAAAGCACAACTTTCTAAGCCGCACTGCTCGAGCGGCTGGAACGGCCTAGGTTCCAGTCCGCGCCTACGCTTTGGTTGGTGAACATCATAGTTTAGTTGCAGTCCGCGGCTATGGTAAGAGTTGGCTTAAGCACGGCTGATACGCCGCTGTCTCTCTAGGTCCCTCAGTTCCTTCAAAATCGACGTTAGTGTATCGCTGGTTGATGCCCATTCGCTGGTTCCTTTCACGATATAGTCAACTACTGACTGTGGCGTAAACACCCCTCCAACGGCAAGTTTAAGTTGGTTCATCTGCCGATGGAAACGAGGGCACTCAAAGAATACGTGGTGGACATCTTCCACGCCACGTAGACAGAAGTCGCAGTACGGGTCGTGCTCATGTTTGAATTTAAACAGGTATGCCTTAAAACAGCCATGACCACTCAAGAACTGGCTCAGATAAAAATCTACTTCGCCATGCGTTCTATTAAGCCAGGATACCAGGTTTGGTATGCAGCGATAGGTCCAACGACCTTTAGTCGTACTATTCCACCTGTTTTGCCACTCCGTAACGCTGCTTTGCCGGGCTTGATGTCGGTCTAATTGAGTTAGAGTATGCCGCGTGCATGCAAGGACCGTCGATTCTCTTGCTAGTATATCTACGGGTATCATACTGCCGATTACGAAAGCTGCTTCGTCCGACACTGTTCTGAAGGCGCTGCAAACTCGGAGCGCGCATAAACGGTATGTTGAGTTGACTCCGCGGAAGTATGATGGACACTGTGCGGCGGTTGACCAAATTGGGGCCGCATACAGTATTTGGCTTTTAACCACGCTCGCTAAGAGTAAACGCCTGCGCTGTTTCGGTCCTCGCGTATTAAGCATTATTCGCGATAGTCCCGTGATCGTTGAAGCTGCTTTCTCTCTCACATAGCTCAGGTGGGCGCTGAAAGTAAGACGCTTGTCTAGCATCACTCCCAGGTATTTAATTGTGGGTTTCGTCGTGATGGTGTGGTCGCCAATTTTTAGCGCTACCTCCTCTAGTTTCTTACGACTGGAGATAGATATTGCTTCTGTTTTTTGCTCGGCTAGCTTCAGGCCGAAGCTATTTAACCAGCTATTAATCACGCCGACTGATGATGCTACCTTTTCGCATATGACATCAAGCAGTTTCGTCTGCAAAACCCACTATGGATGATCCCTCAGGCAATTCGGTACGGAGAACTCCATCATACATAATGTTCCATAGCAAGGGGCCTAGTACGGATCCTTGTGGAACGCCACCTGTTATCTCAGCCCGTTGCAGGCCCTCCTCCGTTTCGTACCACAACACTCGCGAATGGAAATAACTTCGTATTAGTCTCCGAAGATAATAAGAAATGCCAATGCTCTCCAGTCTATCGAGTATTTTAGCCCAGTTGGCAGAGTTGAACGCGTTCTTTACGTCTAAGGTAACAATAACGCAGTATTCTTTTGCTCCTCCCAGCTACCGTGTACCGCTTGTTGCATCCCGTGCTAACTTAATGACTTCTGATACCGCATTCACAGTGGATTTCCCTTTTCTAAACCCGAATTGGTTTGCCGATATACCGCCTTTCTCTTGGACTTCCCTGTCGAGACGTTTAGCTATAATATGCTCCAAGATTTTACCTGCTGTGTCTAGCAGACAAATAGGCCGAAAACTTGAGGGATCATCCAGAGGTTTACCCGGCTTAGGTATTAAAACCAACTTTTGCCTCTTCCAGATTTGAGGGAAAGTTCCATTCGCGAAACACTCATTAAAAACTTGTAGGAATAAGGAAGCGCACTGGTGGACTGCAAGCTTAAGAGCTATGTTGGGTACGCCATCGGGGCCAGGAGCTTTCTTTACTTCCACCTTCGATGTTGCGAGTGTGATTTCTTCTTCCGTTACAGGGTCAACAACACTCAACGGCTCGCCATCCATAGTGGACACTAACGGTCTCTGTACAGGAAATAGTGTCCCCACGACGGACTTTTAGGTATGCAGCGTTTATCGGGTTCATGTTTCTGCCTTTCAGCTTTTTTGAGACAATTTTGTAAGCCGAGCCCCAAGGATTCCGTTCAGCATCATCGCAGAGCTCTAAGAAGCATTGCCGTTTACTTTCTTTAATTCCTTTCTTTAGTGCGTCGCGTGCACTCTTATAAGCCGCACGAAATACCACGAAGTTGTCTCTTTCCCTAGCTCTCTGAGCATTTCGCCTACATCTTAGACATTTCTTTCGCAGGTCCGCTATGTTATCGTTCCACCAGTAGACCGAGTGACGATACGTGGAGGAAGTTCTCCTGGCCATTGATGCATCGCAAGCTGCGCGAATGTCGGCCATTAGGTGTTCGGCGATGGAGTCTGCTGACCCTTGGTAAACGGTGGATGGTAGCATGCTGGTAAACGATTCGGGGTCGAAAGTACTGGTTTTCCACCCGTGCGATACTCCGGGGTTGTGAGTCCGCTTAGACAGTTCTCGTCTGCAGTTGATATTGCAAATTAAAGCTGAATGATCACTTTGCGTATAACACGTGATATGTTTCCATTCAGTGAATCTATATAGCCCGGAACTGATAAAGGTCAGGTCTATTATTGACCCAAAACCGTTTCGGCTGAAAGTGTGTTCAGTTCCCGTGTTTAGTAAAACGACATCCAAACAAGCGAAAGCCTCCAGAAGAGCCCTCCCTCTTGGGCTTGACCTGCGGCATCCCCACTCTTGCGACCACGCGTTGAAGTCGCCTGCTATAAGAACATTCTGCCTGCCTCTAGCATCAATTGTTAGATTTAATATATTTTCGAATGCCTGTATACTTATGCTTGGCGCAATGTAGCAGCTGTATACGTACAAGTTGCCGATTTCCGCACCAACGAAGCCATTTTCGGACACGGCACCCCGCATCCAGCGAGCTGGGTTCCCGCATGACCAGAGAGCCGCTTTTCCGCTTTGATCCTGAAGCCAGCACTGAGACGATTTCGATTTGTATGGCTCACTGAGTATCGCAATATCGATTTTTTCCTCTAATATTGTTTGCGACAGGAGGTCCTGCGCCGCTGGGCAGTGGTTGAGGTTAAGCTGCAAAAGTCTCATCATACCTTTATTTTGCTTAGCGCCAGTTGATATACCGGACACTTGTTGCCTCCTGCCTGGTGGCTGGTAGGATTGCTGCCGCGTTTTACGCATAATAAGCACCGTGGTGCATTTGTGCATAGTTTGGCCGTATGCCCAGTTTGACCGCACTTGAAGCACGATTTTGCTGCTCCGACAGCCCTTGGATATGTGGCCGAACTCAAAACATTTATAGCAGCGCTTTGGCTGTATTTTATGTCTTATTCGGCAGATAACCCAGCCAATTCTGATTTTACCTTGGCCTACTAGCTTATTGGCAAAGCTCTCGGGTAGGAGTAAGGTTGCGGTCTGTGTGCCTCCGTACGCTTTTCGCATCGACCGGATGTCGGATACTAGCACTTTAGTGGACCCACCCTGACCATTTAAAGCTAAGCACACCTCTTCGCTTGTCGTAACTTCGTCGATATCATGTATCTCTATATGAACCATTTCAGATAGGGTTCTGACTTCTGCTTTACCTGCCAGTACTCCTTCGACTGCCTCTTGAAGTTTCGCAGTATTTACGTCCTCAGACTTATTCAGCTGAAACAGGAGATCGCCACTAGCTGTTTTCCTGATCTTCCGCACAGTTTCGCTTAAACCCTGTATTGTATATGCTGTGTGTTTGTTGCTGTGTTTATTTGCATCTAAATTGTTAGGTACAGTGACCAACAGTTGATAAATAAAAATTTTGCAGATTAGTTTTTTTTTTTTTGTAATTCAAATTTAAGTGTGTTAAGAAATATGTACATATAATAATTTCCCTTCTTAAAAATTTTCTTGATTGTTTTTCTGAAATTTTTCCTTCAAAACTTTCTTGACTTTTTATTATTATTTTTTTCCCCCGCTCGCAAACTGTTCGTAAAAATTTTCTTGTTTTCCCCATTTTTTCGTTTAAAATTGCATTTTCTTAAAAAGTTTTATTTATAAATTTATCCCATTTTCAAAATTTTTTATTTTTTTTTGGTTTTCTTTCATAAAGATTTCCTCAAAGTATTTTTTCCTTAAATTTCTTTTTTCATAAAATTTTCCTCAAACAAATTTTTTATTTTTTTTTAATATATTCAAAAAAAATCCTTAGCATTTATTTTCCTTAAAGAGCTTTTCCTTAACATTTTTTCCACTGCCTTAAAATTTCCTTACAAAAAAAAATTTTCCTCTAAAACTTCGAAATTTTGATTTTGTTCTTTTTTTTATTTCCCTGAGACGATTCGGTTCTTTCATATTTTCCTCGTTTTTCTCTTTTTTTTTGTTTTTTTTTTAATTTCATTCCTCATAAATTTTTCCTTAAGAATTTTTCCTAAGGCTTCATTTTTTTTTTTAAATATATATTCCTCTTTCTTTTTTCTATAGCATTTCCTACGCAAATTTTTCCCTCATATATCGCTAGCCCTCTGTAATTCTTCTCTGAAATCTTCCTCAAGTTTGTTTGTTTATCTACTCCTTTGCTCACAAAACTCCTCTTAATTATATTTCCTTCCTTTGTCTCTGTGTCTTTGTTTTGGTTCTTCGTATTTTCGCTGGGGGGTTGTTTGCTGCTTCCGGGAAGTTCGTCTCGCCTCTCGTAAAAAGACTTTACTTCGCTTATGTGGGCTGTCCTCGTCTTTCCGTGTCTTCCACCTCCACTATAACTGGTGAAGGGAAGTTTCTTACCGTGTACCGCCCGCTATACTTCGGGGCCAACTTTGCCGCAAAGTTGTCTACTGCCTTCGATTGTGGGTGCTCACTGAGTAGCACCGGATCGCCTATGGCTGGTCTCCATTGTCTCCTCCGTAGGTTATAGTGCCGCGATTGTTCCGCTGATCCCCGCTGTTGGTTTTGGTGCACCAGAATGAATACTCCTTTAGTGTTGTGGCCTTCTCGTTTGGCGTCGTTGAGTTCAGCCCCGTGCCGAACGTGGTCTCATCGTAGACTGCCCTTGGGAGTCTCGGCTCGCGTCCTTGTGTTAGGGATGCCGGGCTGTAGCCGATGGATTCACAGACGCTAGTATTCAATGCTAGCATAATTTCTGCTTTGATCCGTTTCACGTTACGGTTCGTTTTCTCTGTCGTGTTTTCCTGTGGGGTATAAGGACTGGTGAATTGCGCTCCGTTATCCGTCACCAGAACCTTCGAAACGCCGAATCGAGCAAGGATTCGCTCCCGGAAAGACTTACTCAGGCCCTCTGTCGTCGCTTTCCGGAGTGATACAATCTCTACCCATTTAGAAAATTTGTCATGGAATACGAGTATCATTGTGAAGCCGCTCTAGGATGTGGTGAATCCTAGGTAGTGGGTACGCGTCGGGCACTGACCGTGCGTTCAACTGACGGTAGTCCACGCATAGTCTCCACTTCCCGTTTTTCTTCTTTGTCAACACAATTGGAGCACTATGTGGACTGTGCGAAGGCTCTATACAGCGTTTGTCCAGAAGCTCGTCTATCTCTTTGTTAATTATATCCTGCATGCGGTGGTTCTTCGGAAAATAGCGCTGATTAATAGGGTGGTCGTCTCTCATGGTTATCTTGTGCCGGTCATTTCTTCGAAGACGCTCAGTTCCCGGTCCAAGAATTCTTTAACCTCGGGGCTCTCTATATTCAACGGGGGTTTTAGGACGTTTGGCAGTTGTGGAGCCTTCTGGGGGTTCGTGCTAATTTGCTCAGCCACAGTGGTGCATGTGGCCTCTCCTGAAGGCGTATCAGTCGCCTTTAGCGTCAACGACTCTCCTCCGCAGCATATGGACGTACGTGCCTGGCAGAGCCAGTCCATCCCTAAGATCATATCGTTTCCAAGTCCGGGTAGAATTAAGAGCTCACTGTCGTGGGTTTGGTCACCCAAACCGACTGTCGCATCTATAGCCTCGCGTATCATAGTTGGGCTGCCATCGCCCATCAGAACCATTGTTTCCACCACCTTGAAGCTCTTTGTGGCTCCAGTGTCTACTGCCGCCTGCACTTGCGTCTCGTCTAGTGTGGCGGTTGCTACGATTCTTCCTTCGCCCTTAATGCGTGCGAGTTATCGTCATTTGGGTATCCGCTCCTCGCTCTTGGCGGGGCCCGTGTTCATTTCCCTGCATCCTTCTGCAGCAGTCTCTTGTTTGCACACCGCGACGGCCACGCTCCCAACAGAAGTCAATTCTGTGGTTACGGCATCCGTACGCTACGTGGCCGCTCTCTCCGCATCGCCTACATGCGGTTCTTGGATCTATCGGGCCTGCATCATTCCGCGCTGTACTACGGTCATCACCGCTATGCTGGCACGGCCCCGCACTACTGGGGTCTATCGGTGTCGGCCTGAGAACGTGATACCGCTCTTCCTGTAGCCTCTGAGGAATGGGCGCACGCCTAAAAGTTTCGGAGTGTATTTCAAGGCGCCGAGGTGGCGTTGGTCGCTGACTGGGTGGCTGCGTATTTCTGTCGGAAGTAATATTCTCGAAATCTTCAGAAAGACTTACCAGCTCCTCCAGCGTTGCAAAGTCACGCCGCTTGATGTAGGGCTGGTACTCGTTGCGACTGTTTCGGTACACGCGGTCGAGTTTTTGCTCTTCACTGCCTTCAGCATATCTCATCCGATTCTGCAGCTCGATTACGTAGTCCTTAAAGGGTTCTTGTACTCGCTGGACTCGCTGGCAGATCTCGTCGTCTAACCTCTCATAGTACCGCGAGGACACGAAGAACTTTATAAAATCCCGTCTAAATTGGTCCCAGGTTGGCCATCGTTTGTTGTTGTTGCGGAACCAGCATAGTGCTCGATCTCGCAGCAATTCAGGCATTGCTTTCGGCAATACGTCGAGGCTGATTTCGTAGCCTTCGGCTAGCTCCTCAACGCGTTCTAGGAACCCTAGGGAGTCTTTAACGCTGTCAAATTTAAGGCCCCACTTTCTCACTCGGTCCATAAGCGTGGCGTGAGCCGCTTCGGAATGGGTTGTGAGAGTGGGGTGTGCTGGTGGGGGTACGAGGGCTGCCATATCCTCGTTTCTGCCGATTACGGTACGTCCGTGAAAGGGATTGGTGACGCCCAGTCGTGCTTTGCGGAAAGTTCCGTCAGAAGCCTCGTGTACTTTGGGTCGTCTTTAACCTCTGAGAGGAACTGTGTTCTTAGAAAATATTACTATGTTTTGCCAGTTCCTGGGTCTTTTCACACGATTGCTCTGCACTTATTTTTTCACTTGGAGTCTTTTCTCACTTCACTCACTTTCTGGTCTTTCTCTGAAGTCTGCTCCGGCACTTTCACTTTCTATTCTCTCTCTTGAGTCCTTTTTTTCACATTCTTCCACATTTAACTTTCACTGTTTAGTTTACTGCCTAACTTGTCCTAGTATTGTGTAATCTAGTCCCTGCTCGGGCGCCATTTGTGACGAACTCCGCGTTATGCTGGGGTATGCTCATCGGCTGCCGGGTTCTCAACAAAAATAATAAGAGTTCGTTTTCGGTTTATAGTAAAGCACTCGTCTGTCTTAATCGTACGTTAAGAGGGCGGGAGTAGAACCTACCCGTTCCTCTCCGATTGGTGGGCGTAGCTCCGTCCCACCAAATATAATTACAGCTATAGTAAAGGAGCGGGAGTAGAACCTACCCACAACCTTCCAAGAGAGGGGGTAGAACCTGCCCCTCTCTAAATACCTAGCTAAGTTCTATAGTAGTGGAAGTAAAACCTGCCCGTCTCCTGATACCTAACATAGGGAGTAGAGCCTACCCTGTGTGTGCAAAAGCTCCTGACTCTGCAGCAGTCGCCTGACGACTCCTGTCTGCTTTGATTGCTGGCCGGTTATTTATACAAATTGCCGGCCGCAGTCGCGTCGCGTATGTCCCGTTGTCCTTTGCGCTTTGTTCTTTATTGCCATCGTGCTTAAAGTGTATGTACAATTGTATTTATGTATATGACTCTATGAATTATAACGGTAGTTCAAATCGCTTAGTGCTGTACAATATGTGGCTACAATTCAAAGTATGTATTTTCAATTCAAAGTATTACTTAACAATTACATATGTATTTTATGTACAATTTAAAATTATGTGTATATGTACATGAGTGTTGTGGGGGGCTCCAAGCCCTAGGATTGGGGTCCACACAGGTCTCATCCGAGGCTTTGCCTTGCTTCTTCACTGGAAGTGGTTTTTACGTGGCGGGTCGCAAGCCCAGCGCACAACCCATTGCTGGGACGGGGATGGTTTCGCAACCAAATACACGTTTATATAGCGAGCCGCTTGCTCCAAGCAGACACCCGCTTTCAGCCGCACCTACTGGTGAACAGACGCTGCAGACTTCAGTGAGCCTTAAACCGAATAAGTCGGAGTGGCCCTACCGAAGCTCCCTCTCTTTATGCCGTGACCCAAGGCTCCACTCAGATTGGTTACCGCATCTCGCACATGGGTTGCTCACGTTGCCCAGAGTGCGCGCACGAGGACGCAAGAGTCGGGATTGAGTATAGCCATGCAACTGTAACTACATACCCAGCGCAACGACTATACCCCATTGCACTCCAAATACACATGATGTATGATACACATATGTATTGAAAATATATACATACAAAGAATGCAATTTTACTTCGAAGTACAATGGATAATGTATGTTTTGGTCAACACAGTTTTCCATTATCTTTTATTTCGCGGCACTGCACTTTTGGAGAGTATGGTCTTGTTCTGGCTAATGCTAATATTAGTGCTAGCAAAATGTTGAGAACATACGTACAGATATTCTAAAAGGCTTTCCTTGCTCACGCCGCAGGCTTCAAACCATTTTTGCGTCACAAAAGGAATTGCTGGAAATTGAAACAAGTTTATACCGACCTCCTTGCAGTGGTATCTGTTATTTTTGCAGCTTCCAAATGTGCAACTTTTTTTTCTTTTTATTATTAAAAAAAAAATTTAATTTTTTCTTTGTAGATCAAATTCTTTTCAGAAAAAAAATATTATAATTTTCAATCTGGTAGCTTGATTTTGATGAAAATGTCATAATCTCAGCAAAAGTCAAATGGCTAACATGGCTGCGAATTCGTTTCTTTGAAACCACAAGTTTTTTGAGGAACCTTCGGCCTGGGTTGTACAAGTTTCACGCCCAAATTTTTATATATCTAAAAATAAACAAAAGTCATCCATTTGGATAGTAAACCGTTCTTATTGTGAAAATTTTTTATTATGACAGAATATGGTATGAATACTTGTGCTCAGAAAATTAAGCCGCCTACGTTTTTTCTCAGTATTCATAATATTTTTCATATACAATTTTTTTTTATTTTTTGTATAAGGGTAGCTCAGGACGGTAGCTGGGACAGTTGTCAGAGGTGGGTTTACAGGACTGATAAGCTTTATTTGTTTGTTGGGGTGGGCGAAGGGGAGGGGGAAGCGCGGACTCGCCCATTACCTATATACCCTTGTGGTCAGCTGATTAAATTAACCTTTATCTCAACAGCAGAAAAATTATACGTACGTCAACAGCAGCATACCCGGGTATGCACATACATTTTGTATGGGAAACGGCATTATGTTGTGACGAAAATGTGAATATTTAACACATTTCTTTTAAACTGGCTAAATTTGTATTGTTATTTTATGAGGAAATATATTTATTTTAAATATGTGAAGAAAGATTTGAGAAATATGTTATTTCACTGTATAAATAATGCGTTTACTAGAACACACTCTATGATCGTTGGTTTTGAATGTATGCAAAAAGAATTGTTTAGGTACAAAACTTGTATGATTATTGAAACAGGGCTTTTTAAGTAGACGCAAATAATTCTTGTTATGTTTCTTGTTACATCCGGTAGTTCAAAACTTGAACAAACCTGAAGAACGTGTAGGCAAAAAAGTACTTAAGCTCTAATATTTACTTCAATCCATGTAGTGCGAACTTGGAGGCTGAAGAGATATAATGTTCTTCTAACCAAGTGTTACGCAACGGAATAAAATTTATAAAAGTAAAAATGCAAATGGTGAATGGCTCACTCCACGATAACTTAGTGCACTTGATCTTGAGGAACAGCAAGGATACATTCGCCAGAAGTTAGAAGATTTAGGGGGAAAAAATAGTGACGACGAGCATTTCGTATCTGAAAAGATTGTGGACGATAACGAAGATCCATCTGACTCCGATATAGAAGAAATCGAGTTATCAGAATACGACCCGGAAGATCATGAAGAACTTAACGATATACGGGAAACTATACTGCCAAAGAAGAAACAATTTGAGCTGCTCCACCACTACAAACTGCCAGATTCCCAAACCACAACATACTCAGGTCTGAAAATATGAACCAGTACGTGCGGAAGAAAAATAAATCAGTTGAGGTCTTTTCAAGAATACATTAGACAACCGAAGTAAAAGGTCTTAAGAAGAAGCCACTATTGATATTAGATTACAACCAAAGCAAATGTAGCGTTGATAACATAGATAAATGCCTTGCAGAATATTCAACCAAGCGGCCTTGGGAATTTTTAATAATATTCTAGATGTGGCTGTCCTTACTGCGTCCATAATTTATGCCGAGAATTGGCCACACCTGAAGGCCTCTAAAATCCGACTAGGATGTTCCTTCACCAACTTAAAGAGGAACTGGCCAAACCTGCAATAGAAGTAAAAGCTAGTACTATGTAGTCGAATAACCTGAATATTCTCTACACGCAACGTTATTGAAGCAATAAACAGCGGTCCTTTGAGGATAATGGATGTTGCAGTATTTAGGAGGCAAGAAAGAACGTGACAGTGCGGTCAGAAAGAAAACAAAGGGTAATTGTTCTATAGTATATTTTGCTTAGCTGCCCATACTTCTTTGCACGAAAAACTTGTGCGCTTAACCGAAAAAAGCACTTAACCGAATTTTCTTTACTACTTCAATGAGGAAGGTATCCGAATCCCTATGAAACCACGTAGAAATTACTGCAAGCGAAATTTTTTCCGAATGGTATCTAATTATCTATATAACTACATAAAATGATAGCCGTTTTCGTTGTTCTGCGGGATGGGAAAAATAAATAATAAGGGTAAGTGTAGAGCCAGTGCAGGTAAACGTAATACTTTCTTTGATAATTGATAATTGTTGCAAATTTTTAAGGCAGGTATCGCTAATGCGCAGGCATGTGGAATGCATCTATCGGAACAGTTTCCTTATAAATGTTAAAAATAATGCCGCTGATGCGCATTTTGGGGTAGGTATCTTAAATGTGCACTTAAGCATAAAGACAGCAAAGCAAAATATACTAAGGGTATTCTCGAAGGTTTGCACGATGCACGGATTGCACGAAATGCAAAAATACTAGGGCTATTCGCGATCCGGTGTAGATGGCCTAGCATCATTGCATTGCAAATTTGTATTGCAATTGCATACATATGTATGCTTAATTTGATCTAAGTTTTTCATTTATGTACATATGAGATGAATTTCTAAACTAAGAAATACTCTGATATGTATATATATATGTATGTGTGTATATGTATTGTATGTTCCTTACGTTTTTATACAAACTACAAAAGTGTTAGGGCCGTTACCTTATCTATTAAGGATTTAACTATACTTTAAAATAGATAAGTTTACAGCCCCAAATATGCTTAATGTGTTAAAGGGCCCAGGGATGATATCATCATGCTGGCGCATTCAAGTGTTGGTGCCAGCCAATTCTATATGTATGTTCTTGTGGTGTGATTGTACAGGCTGCTGGTGCGACATCACTTCTTACACTATATGAGTCAAATCCGGCTCTAATCATTTCGACGTCGTTTGGAAAATTGGGTATTGTTTGGCAATTGGGTAATTCATTTGTAGGGTCTGTATTTGTGTTATTACCTTTTATTGTACTGTGTTCATTTCAACTTTGTAATTTTGGAAATTTTAGATTTATGTGATTTTTGTGGTTCGTCAATCAAACAGAAAATTTTCATTGTTGTTCAAACTTTCAATCTTTAAACTTTAAAAATAGAAATCTTAAATTTTTCTATATTAATTTTAATATTGAACATCTGCTACAATTGGCGATCCTGCCAGGAGCAGTTGAGGCTTGAGCCATTATAGTTTACGGAGATATTTGCGAACAACAATTGTGCCTGTGAAATGACAATTTAAGTTAACAACTTAAGAGGCGCTGTTATCATTCTAACTTATTATCGACCTCATCAACTGTATCAAGTCTCGAATTGGGATCGATAGCAGTAACAGCTTGCACAACGAACTCGCTCAAAGGCACTTACCACTGAAGACGCCCATTATGTTGGTCGTGTCACATCCAAAAAAGTTACAGGAGTTCATTATAATTTGTATCGGTGTCCAAAAGACCTACAGAGGTAGCATCAGTAGCAGCAGGAGAATCCACGTAAGCATCAGCAGCACCACATGCCAGTTTCAGTGCTAGTGGTGGCAACGGTAGCAACAGCAGCAGCAGCACAAAAACTCTCAAAAAACGAGGAACAGCAACTTTAGACAAAGTCGACAACGCCGCTGATAATAACAGCGATAACAATCAGCACCAGAAGCATCATCAATATCAACTACAACAACGACAAGGCTTCTATCACTGGCCACAACAACAACGGCAACAAGCCGTAGCAACAACAACAGTAACAACAGTAAAAAAGTCGCAACTATCAACCCAGGATATAAACAGTGGCAACAACAACGACAACAGTAGCAATCAAGTCGACTGTGCAGTCAATATCAGCAGTTTCAGAGCACAGTGGTGAGCTGTATCTTTGTATGTAATATTTTTGACAAATATATTTTTAATATCATATCTTCTTTTTAATTTGTTTCGGATAAATTGTAAACACTCCTTATAGAGATTATTTTATGTTATCATAATGTTTCGTTCACCCCCACATGATACACACACATCTACAGGGACTAATAATTTAAATGACTCGCTTATAGATTTGCAAAACAACTCTTTTCAAGAGGAGTTGGCAAATCCTTATGCTAGTCAATATATAATGAGGTATATGCAACCTCAGTGAAGCTTCCGCAATTTTGGACTAGTTGTCCAGAAGCTTGGTTTGTGCATACAGAAATGCAATTTAACATGAAAAACATTACACAAGATACTACAAAATATGAACACACAATCACAGCGCTTCCGCAAGAAGTAATAGTTACAATATTAGATTTCATTCAAAATCCTCCGCATAACAACAAGTTTTCAGAATTATAGAAAGTCTTAATTGAAAGGCATTCTTTAAGCGAAAATAAGAAATTAGATAAAATTTTGTCAGATTCAGAGATGGGTGATCGTAAACCCTTTGAATTTTATCGGTCGCCCATGTTGCTTGCAGGTTCCAATTTTAGTCTAGATATTTTAAAGAAACTTTGGCTGAGAAAATTGCCAAAAAATCTTAGTGTGATATTAGCTAGTTCAAGTACCAATGATACAAATGAATTGGTGAAACTAGCTGATAATATTTGGGAAGTGATTAATAAAACCGAAATATCAGCTATGAATAGTTTTCAAAATTCTAAATCACAAGACACAATTATTGATAATTTAGTTAAAACGACGAATCTTATGTGCGAAAATTTTCAAAAACTTTCCTTTGAATTAAATTCTATTAAGCAACAAATTAATCAAAATTCTAGATATAGATCATATAATAGGAATTGTTTTTGAAGTCCATATAGAGGTAGATCAAAATCTCGTGATAGTCAAAATTGGTTATGTAGATACCATTACAAATTTGGTGATAAGGCTCAGAAATGTCAACAGCCTTGAGCTTTTTCTAAAAACAAAAATTCGTTAAACTAGAGTCATCCGTTGTTGTGGCGGCAAACAATGGAAATTTAGATATTACCACACGTCGCCTATTTATTTTTGATAAAGCAAACAAACTAAATTTTTTGATTGATAGTGGAGCAGAAATTTCTATACTTCCGGTAAAAAAATTCCCTCATACAAAACGTTCTTCAGATATAATACTTACTGCAGCCAATGGTTCAACGATTTCAACGTATGGTAAAAAGATTTTAAATATAAATTTAGGTTTAAGACGCGAGTTCCCATTTACGTTTCTCATAGCTGATATTGCGAAAACTATTATTGGTGCAGATTTTCTTTGCAAATACGGTCTCTTAATTGACATGAAATGCAAACATTTAGTTGATCCAGTAACAAGTCTTTCGGTTAACACAGTTTCATGTGTTTGTAACATTTCGCTTCCAAAAATTTTTGTAGTAGAGAACAAGTATACAAGATTGTTGAAGGAGTTTCCTTCTTTGATCGCTGAACCAGATTATTCGAAACCGGTTAAACATTCTACGGTTCACAGACTTTTTACTGAAGGAAATCTGCCATTCTCTAAGCCAAGGCGCTTGGATCCGATTAAATTTAAAGTAGCCAAAACTGAATTCGATTTTTTAGTGAGGACAGGGATTTGTAGACCTTCAAATTCTTATGTAGCATCTCCACTGCATCTTGTACCTAAAAAAGAACTGAATGACTGGCGTCCTTGTGGTGATTTTCGGAGACTTAATGTTGTGACTGTACCGGACCGTTATCCTTTACCTCATATTCAAGATTTTAACATGAATCTCAGAAATAAGTATACATTTTCGAAATTAGATTTGGTAAGGGCCTACCACCAAATTCCAATGGCAGAAGAGGATATCTATAAAACTGCAATAACGACACCTTTCGGTATGTTTGAATTTATACGAATGCCTTTCGGACTAAGAAATTCAGCGCTAACTTTTCAAAGATTTATTAACGAAGTAGTTAGTGGTTTAGATTTTGTTTTTACATATATTGATGATCTATTGGTTGCAAGTGAAAATGAAGAACAGCATTTTAAAGATCTCCGTATACTTTTCCAACGCCTAACAGAGTACGGGTTAAATATCAAACCAAGTAAATGTATTTTCGGTGTAACAAGTGTTGACTTTTTAGGACACAATATTTCTGGGGCAGGAATTAGACCCTCTGATGAAAAAGTGATAGCTATTCGTAGTTTTGAACGTCCTAAATCTATTAAACAGGCGCAGAAAATTATAGGCATGGTTAATTATTACCATCGATATGTACCAAAATTAGCTGAGTTTACGGCAGTTATCTACGATTTAATCAATCGAACAACTAAGAAACGTGACAAGTCCTTAATTTGGGATGACACAACTAATAAAGCCTTTGAATGTATTAAAGAAAAGTTTGCGTCTACGATATTGTTAAATCATTTTAACAAAGATGCCAAACTCTCTTTAAATGTGGATGCATCTAATACGGCAATTCGTGGTGTCATACATCAAACGTTTGATAACAAATCAGAGCCACTAGCTTTCTTTTCTAAGAAACTCTCTCCATCCGAGGTTAAGTACAGTGCATTTGACAGGGAGTTGCTAGCTATTTATTTGAACATTAAACATTTTCGCTATCTTTTAGAAGGACGACAATTTACAGTTTTTACGGATCACAAGCCTTTGATATATGCTTTGAGTTCAAAAACCGAACGTAGTCCGAGACAAACTAGACATATGGAATTCATTGCACAATTTACTAATGACATACGATATATTAAAGGACAGGAGAACATTATAGCTGACACATTATCTCGAGCTTTCGAAGTTGATGCAATTAAGGGTACAGAACTGAATTTCAAAGTTTTACAAAATGAACAAGAACAGGACGAAGAACTAAACACATTAAAATCTGGAGACACATCACATAACCTTAAATTAATTCAAATTCCACTTTTAAATTTTAATATTTGGTGTGAAATGACAGGTGAGAATCCTAGGCCATTTGTTCCAAATTGTTTACGCAAGACAGTGTTTAATATGCTACATGGCATTACACATCCTGGTACAAAAGCTACACGTCGTCTAATTATTAAAAAGTACTATTGGCCAAAAATGCACAAAGAAATTAATATTTGGTCAAAAGAATGTATAAATTGTCAAAAATCGAAGGTTAATCGTCACACAAAATCTCCAGTAATTAAAATTCCGATTCCCAAAAGTAGATTTGATCATATTCATTTAGATATTGTTGGACCTCTTCCTGTATCGAAAGGACATCGTTACATTTTTACAATAGTTGACAGGTTCACGCGTTGGCCCGAGGCATATGCATTAAAGGACATTTCAGCGGCAGTGGTTGCAAATAAATTTTTTAGAGAATATGTTTCACGTTTTGGGGTACCGTTAAAAATCACTACAGGTCAGGGTACTCAGTTTATGTCAAAATTGTTTTCGGAACTAACAAAATTGCTTGGTAGTCATCACGTTACAACTTCTGCATATCATCCTCAAGGGAATGGTATGGTAGAACGGTTTCACAGGCAGTTAAAAGCTACGATAATGGCTAGAAATGGAATCAACAATTGGTATGATGAGCTGCCGATAATACTTCTTGGTTTACGATCGATGTATAAAGAAAGTATTTCAGCCACATCATCTGAGATGGTTTTTGGGCAAAATTTACGCCTACCCGGTGAACTTGTTGTTCCATCTGAAGAAAAATGTTCCCCAATTGAAGTTTTAGGTAATCTACGGGAACATTTTAAAAATGTTAAATCAAATTTAAGGCATAATCAAAATTCTGATACTGGTGTATATATACCAAAGGATTTGGAGACTTGTAAATTTGTTTTTATGCGTGTTATTAATAAAAGATCATTGCAACAACCATACGAAGGACCTTATAAGGTTGTTGAAAAAAACAAAAAATATTTCAAACTTGAAGTAGATAATGAGGTTAAAACAATTCCGATAGATAGGCTAAAACCAGCAATCATTGAAACAGAACTAATACCAGAAACAAACACTAATACAATGAATAACACAACATCAAATAAGAAACGAGTTACTTTTAATTTATATAACATTAATTCTCTAGAAGGGGGAGTATTGTAGGGTCTGTATTTGTGTTATTACCTTTTATTGTACTGTGTTCATTTCAACTTTGTAATTTTGGAAATTTTAGATTTATGTGATTTTTGTGGTTCGTCAATCAAACAGAAAATTTTCATTGTTGTTCAAACTTTCAATCTTTAAACTTTAAAAATAGAAATCTTAAATTTTTCTATATTAATTTTAATATTGAACATCTGCTACATCATTGTACATAAAACATTTTGCTTGCATATGCACAAAATAAACCACACAAATATTTGCGCAAATACCAACTTTTACAAATAGGAATCGAATAAGAATCTTATTTGTTCTAATAAATTGAAATTGAAATTGCGCAAACATTTGTGTGGTGTATTTAGCGCAATAGTCTGCTTTCTCTTTTCATTGCAAGTTAAATTATTTTAATATCTGTTGCAAAATTTTATACAGACAAGACTAAAAAGTAGAAAATAAATAAAATGAAAAAACTTGTTAAGATACCACGCTTTCATAAATGGACTAAAAAGTAGAAAACAATATTTCTCAGTCCTATAGAATTTGTTTTGATAACTTTTGATTTTGAAATTTTACCAAAAGTCATTAGGGCTATTCGCGATTCGGTGCAGAAGAGCTGACAAATTTATGCAATTGCAGAAATATGCCATGGATTGTGAGCGACCTTTATTAAACTGTCATGGTAAAGCTTTTGCAAAACAATTTTTGTGCATCAGCTTTGGTTTTGTTTATGAATGCAATGCATAGCATTTTTATGCTATGGATTTTCGGTATTGCAAATTTGTCAGGCCATGACAAATGCAAATGCGTGTATTTTGTTTGTGTATTGCAAAAAATTTGCAATACAAATTTGCAATGCAATGATGCTAGGCCATTTGCACCGGATCGCGAATAGCCCTATTATAAACAATTTATGAGATTGAAAATCAAAAGCGTGGGGCGCATGTAATAGACTTGAATTGATATGAAAAGTAATATATGTATGTATGTATGTATTTTTAAATAGTTAAGTAAAGACTGTGAATATGGCAGGCATGCGCAATTACATATGTATTGAAAAGGTCACATTTACAGATGCAAATACATATCGTGTAAGAACACCTTTAGCTGAAATCCAGTTCGAGAGGTGACAGGTAACAAGATCAACGGAAATAAGGTCAATTGACATTATTACCTTTTCAAAAGCGAAATAATGTCAACAAAAATTTGGAAATAAAGTTATTGACGCTATTTCCAAATTCAAATGGAAATAGCGTCAACAATGCTT
>NW_023462116.1:10475-21061 GCF_013731165.1 Rhagoletis pomonella | reverse complement strand
AGCGGTCTAACTATGAAATATGACGAAACTGTAAAAAGTCTCTGTGTGCATGCACAAAACACATTTGAGGAAAATGATGTCTGGTCTATATTTTAAAAATTGCAGGTTTTTGTAAATATTTCGTGAAAATATCAACAAGAAAAACAGAAAATACCTGCTCCAAGTGAATTTTTAGAAGCCAAATGAATTGAAATATCACGACCGAGTGTGCGAAAGTGTAGTCGTCATATAATCGTTGCATCATGATTGTGCATAAAGCCTTATAAACCTCAAACCGCAGCAATAGTTAGTGATGTGGTTAAGTTCGATTTGAGATGGTTAACTTTTTGGTGGGGACATGGTATTAAGCAACGTAGATAACAAGAAAGGACAACTCGTTATAACTGTAGCGAAAGTGCGCAACAGGGGCGTGCCTTCTCTTTTGCCCTAGTGCGTTTTTTGATTGGATGAAAAGAGAAGGCACACCTCTGTTGAGCACTTTCGCTACAATTATAACGAGTTGTCTCTTCTTGTTATCTAGGTTCTTTGCCTTAAGTGAAATAAACAAAGTGACATCAATATATGAAATATTTATTTTCCATAGGCTTATTTGACAACAGTGTTGTCATTGCATAACCCATTCGCCAGTAGTAACATTATAAATGTATTTCAAATTTTTTATTGCGATTCCAAAAATAATTTGTTTAAGAGCAACAAAGAAAAAATTGCATAAAAATACCAAACACTGCGTGCGGTGTACAACTGACTGCATCGTTCAAGGTTTGCGCCCTGCACTTCAAATCGAGTGAAATCAATTAATCCAATGCCAAGAGAAGAAGCCTCAATCCTGATGTTATTCCATCAACTCAACTTGATGCCTTATCTATATATATAATACGCGAAGGGATTTTTTGTACAGGACTTAACATCTGCACCTTTCGCTCCATTCTCAAAAATGGGGTGTCAAATTAAAGCTGATCTGTAGATGAGCATACCGGTTTTATTTTTTCGAAAAGAGTCGCCACCGGATAAAAAATTGCTATGAAATAATTTAATAATCAATGCCATCAGATCCAAACTGTTTCCCTGTAGTCAAATGTACTAGTTGTAAACTACCTCACAACTAGTATGAACCGCATGCCCAACTAGTCAGCCAACTATCTTTTTTCCATGCAATCAACTGGTATTTTTAATATACCAGTCTCATACTAGTTCAAAATAGGCAGAAAAATGATAGTCCAATTATGGACCAAAACCACTACTTTGGCAGACAAAAAAATAAACGAATTCATGAATATACAATAAAAAAACTTTTGCTTAAGTGCACTTTATATATATTACACATTTTTATTTAGCAGCCTTAGATTTGCCAATAATTAGTGTTAAATTTTTTGAGTATTAATTAAAAGCAAAAATAAATACATAAATATTCCAGACTTTCGAACATAAATTTAAATGCATTTTTCATTAAATGTTATTAAAAGTAAAAGGTTTCAGGTACAATAAATACCATATTTTTATCTTTTTTAATAATATTGAATACGCAAAAGAAAACATTTTAATTAAAAATAAAATGAATACTTTAGTTCATTTTTGAGTGAACTAAAATAGAAATAAAAGTGTTCATTCAAATAAATTAAATTCATTAACTTTGCACATTTTAGTATATTAGTTTTAAAAAATTATAAAGGTAATAATTGATGTTTAAAATTTGAGATTTGGATAAGAATAAAATAAATAAATAGTTCTTAATTTTTATCCAAATTAACAAATAATTATGTTAATCGTGTAATTAAAAAAAGTCAAGAATAGTTGAAAATAATCAAAAATAACAAAATAATAATGTAATTAAAATTAATGATTTAATTGACATTTTTTTTAAGTATGTAATTATTAATCATTAAAAAGGTGGTAATATCGGTATGTAATCATTAAACGGTTATCCAAAAAACATGCTTTAATCAATTATCATTATTTAACAGGTCTGGTATAATTGAATACGTACTCGATTTATTGGTTTACAAAATATACCCTAATAAAAGTTATAATATTTTGTGTACTTTATTGTATTAAACTGTCGAAGTCAAATAAAACATGGCATGACTAAATCGTTTTGTACTTGGCACAAGTCTGATCATTTTCGAACTAGTTCGGTTTCTGTCAGGAAATTCTAGTTATAAACTAGAATTTTTCCTGACTAGTTTGGGGTTTCACCTCAAAAATTAGGTACCAAATTAAAGGAATTAACTATTGATGTGCAACAAGGTTTTATGTTTTCCAAAAGGAGTTGCCGCCTGTTAAAATATTTAATTCAAATGATTTAATAAGTTAAATCAATTATTACGTTATGGGTATCAATCGAAATGGTTTTAAAAAGGCTTTATTTCTTCATTTCATGTACAAAGGTTGCCGCCTGTTTAAAAAACCAAATTCAATATGATTTAAGGGAATCAGGTAATTGAAATTTGTATCACCTTAAGAGTGCCACGCGAAAGAGACTTAGGACGAATTCACTTCTAAAATCGTTTGGAATAGGGCTGCCACCATATTTAAAAGCCGAGTTTAGTTAACTTATGCACAAGTTGTATGAAATATAACAAAAGAGTGCTAATAAATCTTTATTCAGTTTGAACATTAGAAGGAGGGTTGCCAGCTGTTGAAAATATTAGATTCAAATTATTTAATAAGTTAATTAAATTAATAGATGTGAATCAATCAAAATGGATTCGAAAAGGCTCTATTTCTGAACTGTATTTAGGAGACTTGCCACGTTTTTAAAGTATCAAGTTCACTTTAATTTATTTAATTAATTGAATTATGTGTCACAATATCAGACGGAGAGGTTTAAAAAGATTTTAGTTTGAAAAATCTTTTAAAGAAGGTTGCCACCTGTTTGAAAAGTCCAACATAATTAACTTATTCACAAGTTAAATGGAATACTAAAATGAGTGTACAAGGAAAGAGTTTTAAGAAAATTTTAGTTTGAAAATATTTTGTATTAGGATTACCGCCTATTGGAAAAGTAATATCTATCTTACTATCTACATATCGTTAGTATAGTAAGGAAAGCGCGTATTCCACATCGTCGCTGAAATGCAAAAAAGCCACAACTAAGTAAAAATTTGTCTTGTATAAAACGATGAGGGGACTTATAATTCGATGAAATGCATCATAATCAATCAAAAAGTGAATTTTTAATTTTTAGATAGTGATGGCTTTTTATATTTCAATGTGAGTTACGCTTTTTCCATAGTATAATAATAATAGATTAGCTATTAGAAGAAACTTTTTTGTTTTTTATTTTTTGATGTTAGGTTGAACCGGGCTTGAAACCGGGCCCTTCGGAGTGGTAGCGCGCACTGCTAACCACTACACCACAGCGTCCGCCGTACTATGCTAACTATATATTAAGTATGTTCTATATAGTGCTATTTTTTGAATCATGTGTTACTTTGATAGTGACAGCTCTTTTCGCTGGAAATTTTTGACAGAATGACTTTCTCCATATCTCCGCGGAACGAATTTTTTTTTAGCGGTACAGGACGATTTTAAATTGTATGGAATATTTAATAAGGTTTTCGATTAGGGTTTCCACCTGCCTAAAAAGTTAAATTAAATTTTGGCGTCTCAACGTCATGCGGGCTCACTAGTTTCTTATATATTTAACTCTTGCGTTTCTTGACTGGCTCAGGAACCGTCTATGCGATTTTTGCCAAATCCCTTAAAGCGCGCCAAGCATTATGTTTTTCATATTACTGGTTATTGAACCCAAAATCTCAAGTCTTACTCGAGCATAACCGCTTACTATATTCATCTAGTATGGACATATGGAATACAATAATAGGGCTCTGCATAAACCTCCAGTATAGAAATAGATACTCCCAACTTTCCACTTAAAAAATCGTATAATGATTGTGAACGCTCCGTTTTATGTCACAAACAACCAAGTACACTGTGATCTTTACTAATATTGAACACCTGCGAATAAAATATGATTGCATCACTGGGTGTACTCCATGATCTTTACTAATATTGAACACCTGCGAATAAAATATGATTGCATCACTGGGTGTACTCCATACATGATTTTTTTATGTAGTGACTAGGTCAAGTGAAGAAGTTGTGTTTTAAACGGCGTTTCCACGCCAACCGAATCACGTGGCTCGCTCTCTCAATTATGAACGGCGAATCAACCTGTTTACACGCCACATTCGTGATGCACTTTGCATCTCTGCTTCTTGTTCTTTGCTTTTGCTTAATGTTTAAGGTGCCGTTTATTGTGCATTTCAACGGTGGAGAAAAAATTTGCAGTGGTTAATTAGCTAAATTAATAGTTTTAACGAATCTAGCTATTTTTTCAATTCAGTTTGTGCTGGTGGGGATGTGTAGGGACACGAATTTCGTTACGATACGATACCATATCGATACTTTTGGCATTCCATACCGATATTTTCTACTCGATAGTTTTAAAACGATATTTTTTGGAATCGAGTACCAGAACCCTAGTATCGTATCGAATGTCATAAACTCACATTCCAGCACTGAGGAAAAAAAATTTTAGAATTAAAAAAAACGTGCTAAATTGAAAAAAATACGCATATGAAAGAGCACCAACCCAACTCGTTTTAAATTTGAGTATATACGTTATAAAATATGTGGTTGTGAAGTTCACAGATGCTTTTTCGTAATTAAGAACAAAAATAATTAATTTTATGTTCCGTCTGGTGGGAATTGAACCCGGACATTCTTGGCCGCAACTAATTGTATCAAGCGTCTTTGCACACTCAGCTGCAGCCATACATGTAAAGGTGTTTTCAAATGTTGAGTTTGAATCAACATCACGGCGCGCGATTAGTGCATTATCCCTGAAGGAAAGATTGGTCCAATCGCTCGAAAAATATAGTCGTAGGTATAGAAGCTTTGTATCTAGACCAAAGATAGTCCAAAAATATAAAGCAATGTAATGTAAAACAGGTGAATTGTACTAAAAGTGGTCCGAAGGTAATGCATAAAGTATGAGTTTTGATCTAAAACTGGTTACAATGTCAATGTCAATAGCGGACAACGGGTACAATTAACGACTTGCTGATATGTAGGCACTTAGTCAACAAATTTTCATGTGCGACTTTGGCATGCGGAGAAAGTATCCGCTTAGAAAATCTGAGAACCGCGGTTCGAATCGCCGCTGGCGCAAGTTTTATTTTTGTGTGTTTTCCCCATAATTGGTTACAATGTAATGCAGAAGCGGTCAATTGGTCCGAGCCTAGGACATTCAATGTTAAATGTAAATAGAATTTTACCAAACTTGGACTAGTTACAATCACTTGCAGTCTAGTTTGTGGTGTGCTCTAAGTCTATTCCGAGATCCCACAGGGATGTCATACCATGTATGTGTGTATGTGTTGTCAACTAGACTGCAAGTGATTGTAACTAGTCCAAAGTTTGGTCCAACAACATGTAAAATTCTATTTACATTTAACATTGAATGTCCTAGGCTCGGACCAATTGGCCGCTTCTGCATTACATTGTAATTTTGGGGGGGAAAAAAAACAAAAATAAAACTTGCGCCAGCTGCGATTCGAACCGGGGTTCTCAGATTTTCTAAGCGGATACTCTCTCTACATCCCAACGCCGCACATGAAAATTCGTTGACTAAGTGCCTACATATCAGCAAATCGTTAATCATACCCATTGTCCGCTACTGCATGACATTGTAACCAATTTTAGAACAAAACTCGTACCTTATGCATTACATTCGGACCACTTTTAGTACAATTCACCTGTTTTACATTACATTGCTTTAAATTTTTGGACTATCTTTGGTCTAGTTACAAAACTACTATACCTACGACTATATTTTTCGAGCAATTGGACCAGTCTTTCCTTCAGCGCGCTGTGCATGCTTTGTATACAAATACCTTCTTAATTACATATTAGACTCCTGCGCAATTCCATTTAAACGGCCCAACAAGACATCCGATCGCCGCGCAAATACTTTCCATCCCCTAATTTCATCGTTCGGGTCAATTGTGAGTAAGCATAAACCAGTTTCAGCAAATGTACGTAAACTACCGATCAATAGCAACACGCGTAGAGTATTTACTTTGCCTTCCGCAACTACTGCGAGTAAAAGGTATTTGACAGTAGAGTACTCTACTGGTAGTACTTGAGTATTTTCGAAGAAAACATACATTTGTGGCAAGAATGATAGAAGAATTTTCTGGATCGCGCATTTGTGGTATCTGAAAAAAACTAAGGACAGGAATGTAGTGGAGCGATGAAGAGAGCGACGAGCAAAACGTACTTTCAACTAAAATGCTGATATACATACCTAAGTACATATGTATCAGAGCTGTGTAATGATTGAAACAATTGAGTGTGCATTCTCATTTTTTTCGTTTAAAAAATGTGATTGTTTGATTTAAAAAATTTAACAACCACTCTTGAGATTGGTTAAAAATTGCAAACACAAAATATGTAGTGTGTTATGGAATGGTTGATACCCATTCACATAGAGAATGTGAATGCAAAAAAAAAACTCAATCATGTATGATTGGACGTTTATGGGAATGCAATCTGTCATTATCATTCAGTACTAATACTATTTGTTGTATCAGGGTTGAAATTTTTGTACCCAAAATGTGAAACCAGAAGATTGCCATCTCCCTTAAAATAAGTAAACAAATAAATATTTGGTGCTAAAATATTTTTCTAAGTGTTTGGCCGAACTTCTGCTCAAACTTGAGGCATGAGTTCTGATTTTATAAGAAGAGTTTTCAAGGCAGAAATATACTCGAAGGTATGCCATTGCGTGCCGAAGGACGACTGCTATTTTGTGTTATGATCTGACCAGGTATTTAACCATGGTCCTATGGAGTGGAAGTACGCACATGTAATCACTCTGCTACGGCGGCCGCCGTAAGTACATGCTATACATATCGTCGTTTAAAGTACAAAACCGCGTATCAAGAAAATGCAAAACCGCGTAATTGCATAAATTATTTTCTAGAGAGTAAAGTCACCCATATTTCAAAATGGTTATCTTTTTTATAAAGCAAACGTATTTCTGGCTAGTATATTTCAGGACGAATGGATAAGAATTGAGCCAAGAGCTTTTGTGAGCAAATCCAATTTTTGGCAGCCAATGTCAATCACACGGTTTTGCAGAATGACGATACGCGGTTTTGTACTTTAAACGACGATATATATGTACACATATTAGATTATTTATTCCCAAAATGCATGAAAACTATAGTATGCTTGCAAACAATTAATAACATTTCGTGATAAACAGTTTTACAAATGTATTTGCACTTCAAATTTGTATTTTAATAAAGTATTAATTAAATAAATTATTATTGTAAATTATTATTTTAATAAATAGATATAGAGATATTTATACTTGGCAACTCTTGGACTTTTCTTCATTTGTAACAAATGACAGATGTAAACAAAATAAAAAAATAATTGTATTTTTACAAATTTAAAGCAAACGGGCGTTCTTTACAAAAAAATGTAGTTAGTGATCGAATTGCGCATATTTTTTTTACAATATCAAGTGCCCACAAGAAGTGTTAAACCACTAAATAGCTTAAAAAACGCTTTCAAAAATTCGAAACGAGAGTGAAGTGCAGTGTTCAATTGTGATGGAAATTGCAGGCAAAATTTGTGCGTGTGTAATTAATGTTTTACTTATTTGAAGAAATGTTGCCCGTTGCCAAACCAAGACCCCCGCTTTCCCCTGGTGGTTACATAATACTTGAATAGCTCCTTAATTAACATGTGTTTGTTTAGAGCACGCACGGCCAGTTAAACAGGCATGTCTGAATCGATTTCCTTCATCATTCTTAGCAATTTGATGTGCATTTTTATTGTTATGTGTTGCAAACAGACATTTTAGGAACTAAATAGGTTCTAAAATCTCTGTACACAAGCGCACTTATTTTTAACAGTTTCCAGTTTATGTAATATTAATCAAAACAGCTTTTATTTATTTTATGTATTATGTGATTTCTGGAAGCGTCGAATACAAAAAAGGGCTGTGACTGGGTTTATGTAATTTGAAATTGTATTGATGATTACTAATAATAATAGAAACGAGCTTACATATCGACACAACTAAAAATTTCATATATCTCAGTAGAGCCAATTAAAGATTTTTTGTTTCGTAATTTAGCAATAATATGTCTTGGAACGTAATTATTCCGGATTATATGCAGTCATACTGTAAGCTTTCAAATTATGTATTTTTCTAAACCTGAAATTTTGAATTGTGCCGTTATTGCAGAGGACCATCGACATATATTAGTGTTTGGCCGAGCTACTCCTCCGATTGTGGCATGCGCCTTGATGTTGTCGCACAAAGGGGAGGGACCTACAGTTTTACGCCGACTCCTGCCGGGGGCCGACCACTATTACAAAAAACATTTTCTTTTTTTTGTTGGCCGGAACTGGGCTCGGAAGCTCACCCTGCGGAATGGTAGTGCGCACTTCTAACCACTACACCACAGCGATCGCTTAATTAATTTTAATCATTAATCGCGATTAACCATTTATTCGTTAATTTTTAGTCATTCATAGACTAACATTTTGTCGACAATACTCGCATAAGATAGTCCCAAATTTTCACAAAAGAGAAAAGTGATTTTCTTCAAAACTTTTGAATGACGTCTTGACTGAACTTACTAATTCGGAATTTCTACTATTACTTATAGAGTAGGCTATTCATAAAGTCTGGGTAATGAAATACAAATTTTTCTATTATAAGTTCCATAAAAATAAGGAGACTTTTATTGTTTAATTTATTTTTTGCACATAAACTTGTATCTTGAACTTCTTTTTCCAAAAAGTGAGGATGTCAAAATTTCAATAGATATCGGATGTACGGTAATTTTCCAAAGAGATCTCCTAATAGATAAGTTCATGAAAACTATTCCAAACGAAAACTTAAAATTGTTAAAAAAAAAATAATAACTAAATTTAACTAATTTATATTAGAGGTTTGAAGTTTATCCCACTGTAAGTATGAAATCTTCAGCTATGTGTTTCCATTGTCACTTTTTCGTAGCCATATCAACTGCCTGACAATTAAGAAGATTGTGACGTTTCATGCTACCATACGCAATATCTTAAATCCTTCAAATTTTATTATTAACCTTTTGTTTGTTAAAAACATTTTCTTCTTAGATTCGAAACTTGATCAAGCAAAATTGCCTTTGTTTTTGACTAAGAGATGCTCAATAAGCTCAGAATTGTAGTTCTCATTTGCATACATAACAATAAATTATTAATTTTTGTTTCACACCAACTCCAATATTGAATAGTAAAATATATTTTAATCTTACCCAAATAAACAACGATTTAGTTCAATGGTCAATCATATATAGAGTATAGGGTGGTAATGTGTTAAAGTTTTAAAGTTTTTAAACGTAAAATGACGGCTAATACCTTTAAGCGTTTTGTAATTTAACCAAAACTCATTAGCATCCACTCAAGCAAGGAATTATTTACTTTTCAACATGCATTAGCAGAGTGCACTTCTCTTTTGTTTACAATTTGGTTGTCAAACACACTACATCGGATCTTTTGACACATTTACCAGAATTTACCACCAGGTAGCTTCTGACAAAGAGATGACCTTACTTACTCTCTTATTTGTCCTCTCAGTTGCCAGAAAACCAAGTATGATTTCCGGTAAAATCTGGAAATTCTGGTAAAAAATGGTAATTTCGCACTCATGCGGGTTCACAACTAAATAATATTGGGAATACTTTTGAGGTGTTTGAAGAGGGTTGCGACCTGTTTTAAACTAAATTTATTTATAATAATCATATTTTGGCCTTGACACTTTTGCTACGTTTTGGCCGAGCTTCTCCTCCGATTTGTAGCGTGCGCCTTTGCTGTCACACAAATGGGAGGGACCTACAAACTTACGCCGACGCCGAACGGCGATACAATTTTTATGATGAGCTATTTTTTTATTAAAGACACTAAGATTTTTAAAATATTTTCACTAAAATTTTATCAACCTAAATGTTAAACTTATGCGAAGTAGTTATCTAATTTAATGTAAATTTTAAACATTTTCAAGATAAAACATGAATTATATTTAAAACGTAAATTTTAATACAACTGTTTTATATATAATCCCAAACATATGATATAAAATCCCCTCTACCAAAAAACTTAAATTGGGTAACGCCGGTTTGAATTTTTACAATTGAGCAATTGTCAAAAATCTTCCTTTTTATCAAAAAGTTATTTACCAGGGTGTCTTTGAACTAATGATTGGTACTGAGTTAAAGAATGCACACACATAAAAGATTGCAGCCTTTTCAATACTCATTCAGTGTTAAACCTTTTTTTGATTGGGCATTGGTTTTTTCAATCTTGCTATGAATATGTTGATGTGTGAATTCATAACTGCTTTGAGAGAATGGAAAATTCAAAAATTTTAAACCTCAATCGTAAGCGAAGAATAAGTAATGAAAACTGGATAGAAAAAATTTGTTGATTTAAAATTGAAAATGATTTCACACTTACACAGCTCTGATATGTATATATGTGCATAGATACGTATGTGCATAGATACGTATGTGCATAGATAC
>NW_023462116.1:1174-10465 GCF_013731165.1 Rhagoletis pomonella | reverse complement strand
TATGTGCATAGATACGTATGTGCATAGATACGTATGTGCATAGATACCACGATTGAGAGAATACAAAGGTTGCGCCGATCTCGGACCGCTATTCCTCTCTTAACGAATTTGACAGAATCGTTGTATGCATGACGTCACACTGGTGCAACTTGTTTACGTTTTCCTTGCAACATTTTTTCTTCTTCCACTCTTGCTCACGTTTTGGCATTTCTCTCTCGCAATTGCACCAGTGTGACGTCACACAAAAGTTATTCTCAAAAATCCTCTGATCGGCGCAATCTTGTATTCTATCATTCTTGCATAGATACGTATGTGCATGGATACATATATATGTAAGTGTCCGCATATATTTTTTCTCGTCACTTGTTCTGTCGCTTCACTGCAGCAAAACCAAGTTGTGAGGAAAACCCTGACGATATGCGTAGAATTGAAACCATGGGTTCATATTAAATATATTTATGTATGCATGGACATATGTACATATGTTAAAATGTAGTTTCGATTTAAAAAAAATCGGATGAAGTTTTTCTTTCGCCATTCATACACCTCTAATTTCAGTATTTATTAAAAAAAACTCAATGAAATTCAAAAACTCTATCTTGCATTTGGGTTTACTCAATACCAATTTGAGCTGTCGCAGTGTTATAAAAAAAAAAATGTTATCAATAGGTAGGTTCAGAAGGTGCAGCAGTTGAGCGCAACCGTTGCTAAACAAAAATCAGTGATCGTTATGCGTCTTTTGAACGACTTCATACATTAGCTGTCAAATTCAACTCTCAAAGGTACACACCAACATGTTGTCTCAAATGATCAGAAAAATATTACGATCATCTAACACGCAACTATTCAGTTGATCAGAAGTACGCAACAACGCGTTCAGAAGGTGCAATCGCACCAGTTACTGAGCTGTTTCGCCTTCTGAACGTGCCAAATGAAAATTCGTTTCTCTTGAAATCAAGTTATATGGCTGCGTATGTATGTACATATGTATGTACATATTCCGAAATTTTTTTTATTTGTAAAGGCTCTCAAGAAAAACTAAAAATTCATATAAAATTACGCACAATAAATGGAAAATAAATTTTCTTCTATAAAAAATTTCTTAAATCAGTATGCAGCTCTTAAGAAAAAAATGCTCGTACATCTCGTCGCTACCATGTCCAACTATCGAATGTGAAAATCGGCACTTTTCAAAATTTTGATTTGCCACTAATAATTTTATTTCGTATAGCAGCATTGCTTAAGTTATTGTTTTTGACAACTTATTTGTTGGTTAATGACTGCAAATAGTTTTATAGAAAATTAGAGACGAGAAATAATACTTTCATAAAAATTTAAGTACATACATAGATTTAAAAAGCTGCTTGAATACAAAAGTTTTATGAAAATGTCACATTAAACAACTGTCTAAATCTACGTTATTTTTTATAAATAAGGCCGTAAACATTTCCTTACATCGTCGATTTCCATATTCTATTTTTACTCTTTCAATTTCACTGACCAGCGCTGCAAACGATATCAACTAGTAGGCTAACA
Source organism: Rhagoletis pomonella (assembly GCF_013731165.1). Classification (NCBI taxonomy): domain Eukaryota; kingdom Metazoa; phylum Arthropoda; class Insecta; order Diptera; family Tephritidae; genus Rhagoletis; species Rhagoletis pomonella. The sequence goes on along the minus strand of NW_023462116.1, from coordinate 8,929 downwards.
ACCAGAATTGAAATTTAATACGCAAGTACTTACCGTACTACAAGTATACAGAGAGTAGATTTGCTACTCCCTTTTGGCAGCAGCAAATATCTCTCGTACGCGATGAGGGAAAGTAGAGTACGTACTTTGGTGGAGTAATAGCAAGTACGTCAAGTATTTACTCTCTCAACGCCCAAGTAGTGTATGTATGCGGAAAAAAAGTAACAATGTGTTGGGAGTAGAGTACAATGCAAGGAGTACTTATTGAATGAAATGCGGCAAATACAATTGCGCTGGACTCTATTACATATCAAAAAGCATCCGAGACGTGCAAAACGCCATCCATGTAGTGAAAAATGCTTCATTTTAGTAACGGAGTATTTGAATTGAATATTTCCATTATATATACGTGGTGTATGTATAATAGAAAAATCCATTTAGTTAAGACTTTTCACTTCATTTAAATATGAACATTTTTAAACTGTAATTAATGTTTAAGTCAACACCTCAATCTCTACGTGTTGTAATAATAATAAAGTCCGGCGCTTACACAATATGTTAGTGTTTGGCCGAACTTCTCCTCCGATTTGTCGCGTGGGTCTTAATGTTGTGGCACAAAGGGGGTGCCTACAGTTTTATGTCGACTTTGAACGGCGATTGTATTTTATGGGAAGCTGTTTTTCATTTTCAAGGTTTGCGCACTTCTAACCACTACACCCTATGCGAAAACCTATATTCAGATAAATTTTTTGGATTTTGGTATCGATATTTGGAATATCGAGTCTTTTTATTCCGATATTAATGGGTACCTGATATTTTTAAAGCGATACTTTAAATGAGTACCATATCGATACTTTCGGTTCGATATCGTGTCCCTAGGGATGTGTGTGGTCTATGTGTTTTGACAGTCGTTATCGATAAAAATTAAAGAAGACAACGATTTGTTCTTGATCCGCATGTTGATTGGATCTGAATCACCTACGAATGAAGTGATTCGCTTTCAAAATTTTGAATGGCAAGTTACGTGATTCGGTTCGTAATTGGGGCGCCAATCACGAATGAGATAGCGAATTACGAATGGGAGAGCGAATCACTTGCCGTGGAAACCTCGTAATGCATTCGTATAAATACAAACATAGCGTATGTATTTTGTGCACTGTGAGATTATATATCGATTGCTGAGTGGAAGATCGACCTATCTCGGCAGCCAGTTCGAAAACGCGCTATTTCAGAAAACTTTTCAAGAACGCCCTATTTCAGAATTTTATTTAAGAACACCCTATCTCAAAATTTGGTTGAAGAAAATATACTGAGATAGGCCGTTTTTGAATCGATAGCTGAGATAGGGCGTTTTTGAAACGAATTCTGAAATAGGGCGTTCTTGAAAAGTTTTTCGAAATAGGGCGTTTTTGAACTGGCTGCCGAGATAGGTCGATCTTCCACTCAGCCGTCGATATGTGTTCGTAAGGAATAGTAGCTTATGTCAAAAGGCTGGCTTTAGAATAATGCGGCATTCCCTTTATTTTTAAAACTACAAGGAAGTTTTTGATGAGACTTAATCAGAATATTTTCTTGCTAGTATCGGAACTATTTCCTGAACATTTATTGGCCAAAAGTTCTTCAACGGCTCGGCGCCAGTGAGTCATTCGCAATCGTATGCTGCGAATGCCGCATTATACTAAAGCCAGCCTTCCGACATATGCTACTTCATAGTACCATACATGAACAAAAACCAAAAGAGAGTTAATGTAGACAAATATACGATTGTTTTCATTTAAATTTTCATATAAGCGTATGTGATATATTGATTTCACTTTGTTTATTACTACCTTCTTTTTTTCTATCTGAGTATTGAATCAAAATTATTGTTTTGTTTATTGTTAATAGAAAATTATACCCGTGTCAACATCTGATAGCCTGTGTATACGTTAGTTAGCTTGGGAAAATCGTATCACCATAGTTCAAGCAATGGTAAGTGGATCAGTATTTATAACCTAATTGAAATTAATACCGGAAACTTGTTTTATGCAGGAACAGGAAATACTAAACGAAGAATTTCAATGTTATATGCGAGTGGCGCTCTCTCTCGAAAATACCCTAAAAAGACCAAAAGGTGTGCGCATATTTACATATCGTCGTTTAAAGTACAAAACCGTGTATCGTCGTTCTGCTACTGAAATATACTAGCCAGAAGTTCGATTGCTTTATAAAAAAAAAAACGATTTTGAAATATGTATGAGTATTTTTATTATCTAGAAAATAATTTATGCCACCTCACATACGCGGTTTTGCATTATTTTGATACGCGGTTTTGCATTTTGTTGATACGCGGTTTTGTACTTTAAACGACGATATGTACATATATAAATACATATTTATTGTACTACATAAATAAATTAGTGAAGAAAAAAACCTATCCCGCTGGAGAAGCTTTTAAGGGCTTTACATACATTTTATACGGACGCGCAGAAAGTAAAAGCCATTTTTAATCGTCCGTGCAATAGATCTGCCACAATTACGTCCAGTTTTTCAGTGCACTGTTAAATCTGATTGCCATTCAAACTTAGTTAAAACGCTCGATTTCGCTAACATAAACTAGGATTAGCGAATAAATATACATGATGTAAATATGTCTCAATTGGCACTGAAAAACAAAATCTAGAAAAAGCTTTAAAAAGCTTCTGCCGCGGGATATGTTTGGGTTGTGAGCAGTGATCGGACGAAAAAAAAATAACCGTGGTTGGGCACATCGCATTACAATCTAGTGAGGTTTAGAAATAAATGAGACATGCTTTGTATTTTGACGTTTTGGAATGGACCCTCTTTTTAGTATTGGACAAATTAATATGGTCGCAACAGTTTGACAAGCTTTGACTATTTTCTTTTGTTTTGTTTAATGTTTATTAATTACCTAAACCATATAAAGCCGAATTTCAAACTTTGTGTAAAAATATTAAAAATCCTGGAAAGTTTCACCTAAATTGCAAAGTTTTTAATTAGAATCTCTAGAAAAAACTTTTCAATTTCAGTATAACAAAGTGCAAATTTGAACCTACTAACAAAAAATTGCGTTAGGTTTTGGCTTTATTTTGTTGACAGTATAACGCAGTTCCTTCCATAAAAAGAAATTTTTCGAACATACTTTTTTTTATCACATCGGGATGCTGCGAACAATGGAAGCGCTTTCCGCAAGCAACACCTGAGAAACTTTAAATTCACTTAAATTCATAAATACTTTCACGAAAATCACCGTTTTTTAATATTGTCTTTATTAATTTCTTTAATAAATCAATTATTTTGCAATTTAACACAATTAAACCACCTTTCCTATCAAAAAATTTAATATTAAGAAAATTTACTGGGTTACAGTTCATTTTAGTATCCATTCGGCTTTGTTTACTTTTACTTGAGAAATCTCATTGTTGCCGGGAATGAGCAATGTTGTATTCTATCTAGTTTGTTATCACCCAGTAGGTAAGTGTTGGACGATTTTTCGCTCCTAAAATTTCAAAAAATTAAGAAAAAGATGTCGAGCAAAAATAAAACTACTCAAAAAAGAGAACATGTGGTAGATTTAAGACCTTGTGTAGTATATGTGGTAGATGCTCAAAAAAGGGCTAGATATACCACAATGTGGTAGAAGTCCGATCTCTGATTATGACTACAATAAGTATTTATTAATTCCTATTTCGTTTACAGATCGGGAATTTTGTAACCAGCTGCTGAAGAAATGTCAAAGGCTAAATAGCAGCGATAAAATCCTGATTAAAAGGAACGCTAACGCTTTTATGAAGTTCTGTTTGAAAGTAATAAATTGGACGAGTGTCCATCAGCCCCAACAAATGTACGATAAATGGGTAAATACATGTATACATATATCGTCACCATCGATGCAAAAGGCCCCTGTCTGACACCTTATACGTTTTCCACATATTCCGTTAGTTTTTTCTCAGATATACCCCCAGAACAAAAACTTAAGGAGATAGCAAAATGGCCACGAAGATGCCACAATGCCTCAATCGGTTTGTCTCCAAACCAAAATTGACAAGGGATGACGGAAATTTGTTCCAAAATACCCTGTCGGAACCATTAACAACCAAAAATATAAAGCCATGTCGATGATCGAAAAAAGCGAAGATAAATTCTTTTTTAAAAAATATTAGAAAAAGTTACACGCTAAGAAAATTTAAGTTCAAAAGAAGCGCTTAAAACTCGATAAGATAATGATGTGCTCATGTTTTGGTAAGGTACCTAGGAACTCCATAGCGAGTGCAATACATAGACCTGGCACGCCTATTCATGGGAGCCGGCTTGTTAGACATCGATATTAGTAAGAATTTGCCGCAGTTCTTTACAAACTTTTCACCATCTTTGTCAATCAAAGGCCACCAAACCTTAGACCAAACTTCGCCTGAACTACCTTCATGCACCAGTTCCAGAACGCGCAATCTTAATGACATGGTTGTAGCAGTCTTATACGATGTTTCCACAATTCGTAATTCACTCTCTAAGTAATTCGCTAAGTAATTCATGAAATACCCTGATTCCACGCACACATTAGTAATTCGTTTGGCAGCTCTACTTCTTGTTCTTGTCCTTCGCTTTTTATTATTGTTTTTGTGTAGTATAAATATTTAAGATGAAGCAAAAATTTAAGTTATCATCAAAGATTTTAATTTATATAGAGGATATTTTATTAATTAACTTTCCAGAAACTAGAAAAAGTGCCAGCAAATAGGACCAGGCCGGTAAAAACTTCGATATATCTCCGACAAATATTAGAGAAGGCACCAATTCGTTCATTATTCGCATGATACTTCGATCTGAATTACCTACAAATGAGGTAATTCGCTCTCATAATTTTACTTGCTTGCAATAGTTCGGGATCTGAAGTACCACATTTATAGATTTCAAAAATTGTAAGCGCACGAGGAACCGATTTTTCAATATTGGTGCCAATGCTCTGCTCTCCGTATTTATCAAATGTGTTAGCAGGTTTACAGTGTAAACTTTACACACAGGCTGACTTCCAAAACGTCAATTGCTTTTCATACGTACAAAGTATAGTGTTCCATAACGCCGAACTACAAAATATTGACAATATATACTTTTCAAAAACCTAGCCGAAAAGTTATCGAAACTCATCGCTACAGCAATCAGCTCATCAGAAACAATGTTGATGCTTCGTTTGTTATTGGTTACCAATGGTGTTTTAAGAATTGAAAATTCAGAAAAAATGTTCATTGGTATATTGAATATTTAAAATATGTGTCGCATATTCAAACAGTTTGAATAACGCAGTATAACAGTTTCCAAACATTGTATTGACACGTTTTGGAAATCAGCCATAATCTTGAAAATGTGTCAGCAATATTGAACTTCCCTAGTCTGCACATTATTTTAAATTTGAATGATTAAAAACGGAGAACACAGCGTTCAATTCTTTCATTTCACTCATTACAGAGAGCAAAACACACTTGAATCCCAAACAAGGAAAACTAGAGTTATATTGGGTTTTGCTTTTATGCGCGAGTGCAAATGAAAACGAAAGCAAAAAGTGCGCTGCTGGGGGACGCAAAACTCGCAGGAATGATGAAAGCGGCATCACTAGCGTGCTGAATATTGACACGCTTATACATACATATGAGCCGTTTATTTTGAAAGTGGAATAATACTATGTCCTCACGAGCACTACCAATTACGTAGTTCGCTTCTGAGTTACTTTGGTGATTTACCCCGTTTACATGACTCATTCCTAATTCGATTTGGCAATTCATTGTGTTTTTCCTTCATTTCCTCAATTTCTTTGTTTTAATTTTTTCTATTCTCCCTTCCTCTGGCAGCTGAGTTCGATAAATTTCTGATTAAAATTAGAGACAGCAGCGATTTGTTCGTAATTCGCATGGTAATTGGATCTGAATTACCTGCAAATGAGGTAATTCGCTCTCAAAATTTTGTATGGCGAATTACGTAATTCGAAGTGTAATTGGGGCGCCAATTACGAATGGGAGAGCGAAATACGTGTCGTAGGAATTCAGTATAAGTTGATTTTAAATCGATATGTATAAGGGTTTGCGTTTTAGCACGTTTAAAAATATTGATGCTAACTTTCGAAAAGATTTACGTGTATACCTGTACCTAAATTTTTCTCAGTATAAACCATTTGGTATAGTCATGGGAAAATCACCACTTTTCATCACTTATGCCACTTTCAAAATAAATAGTTTAGAAAAGTTACTGGCTTATATCAATTTCGTAGAGTCCAACTGATTGTTCGGCTTCCGTTTGCCGATTAATCGGCAATATTTTCATACTCGGCTAAGTGATCGGCTTCGCCAAAAAAACTACCGAAGTTTTTGTCGAAGCGAACCTCTTTGCTATCTAGATTTTTTTTAACTTGTACTATACTTTAAAGGTATACACTTATTGTGAATTATCTGTTTCAAAAAAAATTTGGTATTGCCACTTTTTCTTAAAATCAGCTGACAGCTGAGAACTTCGGAATTTGAAATTGTGATTAAGGAAGAGATATATATATGTACATATAAAAAAGTTCTTAGAGGTGCCGAAATTTTTCAATATTCGAATACTAGAGTTACTTAAAGCAGTTGCTGAAAGTTATCTTTTTGCTCCACCCACCGGCGGTCACAGAACAAACTCATTTGGCCAAAACGCAAACAAATTGTTAAATTTAAGTGACAACATCAGATCGGCCGCTGCGGCTGGCCGGTTAGACGTGCGAACTAAGGACTTGGTCCGTACCACAGTATAAACGGTAATAAACCTTTTCTCCGTTTTTCACCAATTGGTCCCCGAGGAGTACTTTTGGGTTGTGTGCAGCGTTTTCGTTTTGCGCGCACGGCAACACTTACTGTGGGGAATTTCGCTTCATGATTAGAAAAGTTCAAAAAAAAAACATAATTATGTGTTTTTATGAACAAAATGTAGGTTAAATATAATATTCATCTTTAATGTATGCTGGTATTCATGCTTAATGAAGAATAATATCGATACATAAGTACATAATTAACGCTTGCATCGGCGTAGCCAGAATGAAATTTAGGGGGGGCTCGACCCTATTAAGCTGGCATTTCAGGGTACTATTATATATATATATATATACAAGGAAAATTTGAAAGTTAGGGGGCTCGAGCACCCCCTTGCCCCTACCTGGCTACGCCCACGAATGCTTGTGTTTTATAAACTGGAAAACTCAAATCATAATTATAGCACTGAATGGATTTTTCTTAAATGTAAGTTTAAAATTAAAAAAAAGTCCATTATGAGATTATATTTTTATGAGAAACGTAAATTTGTGAATTTATCAAGCAAAATTCTAAATTTCCGAATATATTTAAGTCTTTATTAAAAAAAAAACAAGGTTTGTATAGTTATACGGACCCCAATGCCTGCCAGCGCATCCGCCCAGACAGTTCATTAAGCACACCCAAGTTTGAGTGATCTACAAGTTATAAGCGTTTTCAGCATTTAACAGTTCGTTATCATGTACGGTGTAATATAACAAGTTATACACTGAACTATGATAATCTGTACTAGTATCTATAATAATAGACAATAATTTGCAATATTTTTACACTTTTGCAATTAATTTCGGTCATTATTACACAGTCATGACTTGTGCCACTCTGCCATAGTATGGTTGTTGCTCCCTTTCATACCACAGTAATTTTGTATACAACTCTGAATGAACAAAATGCATGCTCCTTCTCATTATCAACCCTGATCAGATTTTACCCCCGAAGAGTACTCAAAAAG
>NW_023462116.1:0-1164 GCF_013731165.1 Rhagoletis pomonella | reverse complement strand
GGGGGAGAATAAGATATTGACCACCATTTTTGTCATCTTTCACACAGATGGTGTTTAGAGCATAATAAACCATATTTTTGTTATTACCAATCAAAATTCTAAAAAAGCGGATTTTCGGCCCCCGCTAATGTGTAGCAGAAAAACGTGGCCACGGCGGCACAGAGAAGAAGCTTATCTTTTCCTCGAGTTGTGAGAATAACAAGCACAACCAATTTCACAGCTAACGAGCTTTGATTGAGATTATATTTTAACGTACCTTTATGCTTTGGCGTTCGCATATGTTTAGACATCAAATTTCCTCAGTACCTAGTACTCACGCCTTTTTTAAATGAAATTAATGAAATCGGCGTAACAAATCCTTTATTTTAAAAATGAGATCTTTTTATAATATAGTTAAAAAAAAAACGAATATAATACCTTCAGGGTAATAATAAATAACACAAATCACTATTATATAAGATGTACAAACAATTTTCTTTAAAAATACGTATACTTTTTAAAAGTATTTGTATCAACACATTTTCCAATAGGACTGCGCAATTATTAAATTTATTATAACTCATAATAATTGATTAATCGCACAATCCGCTTTTAAGCTCTCGGCGATAAAAATAAAATAAAAACCTATAATAAGACGAAATCAGCTATTTCTACAATTTCTTCAAAATCACCTATAGTGTCTGAATCATTTACGTTTGTGTTTTTGTCATATATTGAGCCTTGATAACATATTGTTTAATATTGGAAACGTTTTGCAACAGAAACTATTAGCCTTCATATAACATTTTATCCGAACTATTGAATTAAGGCTTTCCAACCTCATCCTATTTCGAATCTTAGTTATTGTTAAATTCATTACGGATAAAACGCGCTCAACAAAAGCATTTGAGTGTGGCAAGGATAATAATATGAAGACTTCTTTACTTATATTTCCAAAAATTTTATTGTCTGTTGCGGTTTTCACTCCGTAAGCAATTATCTAAAATTCTTCAGTCAGATGGAACGCCGTTCTGAAAAAGTTATTCTATGGGAAAGTTAAAAGATTTAAATATTCAGTTTCCGCTGCTTCTGTTTCCTTCAAATTCAAATAGTGAATTGGGAGATCCCTGAAATTCGTACTCTTGTGATTCAATCATTTTTCTTGTGACAAAATCAGAGCTTTTT
>NW_023462115.1:10220-21061 GCF_013731165.1 Rhagoletis pomonella | reverse complement strand
TGCGTCCGCCTATCCATTCGCTTCGCCAAACCGTTCGCTTCGCCAAACTCATTCGCTTCGCAATACCGCCCTAAAAAAAATTAAAATTACTTTTTTTTCTGTTATACCCAAATTCTCTACTACCAAGTCGAAGATATCGTATGTAAATTTTGGTGCCGGTTGAAGTCGGTTAAGGCGTGTCGCACAGGGATCGAAGTTCAGATTACCCTATGAGGACGTCTTAACCGACTCCAATCAAGACTAAAATTTACAGTATCGGTCATATCTAAAGCGTGCCATTTCAAAGTGACATTGGGTTCCATTTATGTTTATTTATTTTTAAGAATTTTCAATTAAAATATAAATTTTAGCAATTTTTAGAAAACTACAAAAAAAACAACCAATTTTCACGTAAATTTAAAACTTTTTTCTCGGAAGTGGTAGAATTTTTTTGAGTGCACTGTTTTTAACCCCTTCAATTTTAGACTGATCATGACAAATTTCAAGTGGCTACGAATTTAAGTAAATTTTGTAGATTTTTTTTTTTGCTGCATTGGCTTCCATATAACGAATTAACGCAGCAACTTTGGTGAAAAAATTTCTAAAAAATCAACGGTAACTTTTAAGGCTGGTTTTCACTATGTCAAATTCAGTGGCATTTGTCGTCAAATAAGTGAAAACACATTGTCAAATGAAATCCAAACGCGGTTTATCGATTGAATTTGATCAGGATAGGTCTTTAGTCGTGTACATGCACTTCGAAATCAGCTATCTGTCAGGTTTTGGGCCCATAATATCATCGGCAAAGGTTGTGTCAAAATATGTCGCCAAATTTTTGGTGTCAATATATGACATAATGAAAACCAGTCTTTAGCCACTTGAAACTTGCCCACTATGAGACTAAAATCGATTGGGCTATAAAACTGAGTATTCAAAAACAAAAAGTTAATTTAAATTTTTTGAGTCTCAATAGAGGAATCTGTATTTTGCCCCGGTGCGACCCGTCTTACCAGTCTCCAATCGGGACCAAAATTTATATGTGAAATCTGTGACAGTGGTATTTGATGTCAAGGACCACCCTAATCTACATATATTGCAAAGGTTTTCTTCAAGTAGATGAAAATTGTAAATAGATTTAAGGTAAAGGACATTTGCTTTTACATATTTGGCCTCGTCATATGTACTCAGGACAAATGCAGAATATGAAGTCTGCTTGTTTTTACCTTCACCTCATGGAATCGCCTTGCGCTAGGCACTTCCGACGAGACCATATCGGGATAAAATACTTATAGATACGTACAATAACGCCAATTGCTTCCATTCGCCCCAATATTTCAAAAGAAAAATATGTATATATGTACATATACATATGTATGTATTCCCAATTTATTTTTAAACATTCACTTTTTTCTCTTCATTTTTGCACGAACCTTTCCACACTAAAAGTTTTATAGCGATTTTCTTCGCACACCAACTATCCACTTTATTTTCACAACTTTTGTTAAGTAGCAATAATGATTTGTAGTTTTAAAAGGTATGAAGACATAACACTCATAATTTTTCACAAAAGAACCAAAATGCAATAATAAAATTTTAACTCGAGAACAGATTTTACGCCACACAAATAGCCGAAGTCTTCTTACGTTCTGCTGTGCTATCAGCGATGAATACTGATAGAACGATATGAGTACCAAGTACAAAATATCGATACTTTTCATGAGTATTGAGTAGCATTGAGAAATCGATACTTCTTGATAAGTATAGCGAATACCAAACAGTAGTGACGTGTTAAAAACTTGTTTTAAGTAAAAAAATGTTTCAAAATTACACAAAAAAATTTCTCATTTTAGGTTTGTGTGGGAGAGCTGCCAATTGCAGAGCAAAGAATTTTGGTTAGAGCGGAGCTGCAGCAAAGGGCAAAAACAAATAAAATTAATTTGCTCCTAAGCTCCTTTAAGAAAAATTAATTTACTTTTTTCTTTTTATTTTTGCCACGGAAACCAACCATGTTAAATAAATTTGTATTTTACTCAAACTCAAAAAACCAAAATCTCGAGAAAAACGGCTTTAAAGTTCTCAATATACATACAGTGCTTCAAACAAATCACCAAGTGTTGATTTTTTTTTTTAATATTCGTGTTGATTTTTTTTTATTCGTACAAAATATAAGAACTTTAATCTAAATCTTAAAATTTTTGGGTATGCAGTTTTATACCCCATACAAGTTTAGTCTAATGAAAGGAAAGTTTCAACCGGCTGAGAAATTAATTAATTAATTAATCCCAACGGCTTTTTACCCTCCATTCCCGCCCAACCGACACGAGGGGCGCAGTCCGCATGACGTACGGAACCTTTTTTTTTTTTTTTTAGTTTTTTCGTGCCGAGTAGTGGACACAGGAGTTTGTTAAGTGTCGAGATCTAAAACTATTCAGCTACAGAATCAAATTCATCAGCTGATTGGATATGCTAAAGATAGTATTTCAATTATTGAGAGTGGAAATAATAGTTTTCTTTATAGTAAAAATCGAGTCCGAGACGTCAAACGTGCTGGAATGACAGTTAAAATCTTGACATAAACCACGGAATGATTCGTTTAGTTCAAAATTAGTTTTGCATGGCTTTAAAAATAGAGGTCGAAAGTGTCTTGACATTCGAGAAGGAACATTAAAATTTACCTCAGCCAGGAGGGCCGGGCTATTAATCAAGCCTGCCATTAATTTTACGATAAATATTATACCCAGCATTTCTCTACGACTTGCGAGTGTAGGCAAATTTATGAGCTTTAGACGACTTGTGTAAGGGGGGAGATTGTAATCCGAATCCCAGTTAAAATTACGCAATGCAAAAAGCAAGAATTGTTTTTGAATTGATTCAATCCTTTCTGAATGAACTTGGTAGCGGGGATTCCAAACAATAGATCCGTATTCTAGTATAGGTCTAACTAAACTGGTAAAAAGAGCTTTTGTAACATAAGGATCTTTGAACTCTTTTGACCATCGCCTTACAAATGCAAAAACGCCTTTGGCTTTATTGACTGTAACATTAATATGATGGTTGAAATTCAGTTTGGAATCCATTGTGATGCCAAGATCGACAAAATTGGTTACCTGCTCCAGATTATAATTTGATATTGAATAAACAGCTGGTTGAACAGCCCTCCGAGAGAAACACATAACTTTACATTTTTGAAGGTTTAGTGGCATATAGTTTGTATTACACCAACTAACCACGTTGTTCAGATCCGCTTGTAACAAAGACCTTTCTTCGATAGAGGACAATGTTTTGAAAAGTTTCACATCATCGGCATACATTAAAATTTTTGAATGTTTTATTATAGAAGAAATATCATTAATGAATATCAGGAACAGAATCGGACCAAGGTGGCTTCCCTGAGGAACTCCTGAAGAAACTTTAATGATGTTGGAAGAACAATTATTAACAATAACTCTTTGTGTTCTATCAGAGAGGTAAGATGAGATCCATTGAAGAAGACTGGGCTGAAAGCCGATTAGGTCGAGTTTACGGATGAGTAACGAGTGACATACTTTGTCAAAAGCTTTACTGAAATCGGTGTAAATTACGTCGGTATGAGCATTTTCTCTAAAACCGTTTGAGACATGAGTTGTAAACTCCAATAAATTAGTCATAGTAGATTTTCCTTTAGAAAACCCGTGTTGAGATTGTGTAATTGAAGAAGATATAGAATATGTCAGCTGGTTAACAATAATTGCTTCGAATAATTTGGGGATAGCGGAGAGTTTCGCTATGCCTCGATAGTTTTCTATAGACGACCTGCTGCCGTTTTTGTGAAGTGGTATTATGAAAGACTCCTTCCAGGCTGACGGAAAAACGCCATGTTTAAGTGACAAATTGAATAGAGTTGTTAAAGGCTCGCAGATGTTCTCAGCGCAGTTTTTAAGAAAACAGGTCGGAATATGATCAGGTCCAGGCCTAAATGACGCTTTTAAGGTTTTTAAAGAGTGTAAAACTTCATCGGAAGATATTACTGGAATATAAGCAGAGTTGATTGGACAAAGCTCGTACGGATAGTCTCCACTTATAGGGAAGTCTACTCACCAATGGATTGATCTTTTATTTTTTATTTTTAGACTGCTTTTGCGTTTTTTTTATACAACAAGTGCAATTTATAAAATTTGGCGTTAATTTTTAAATGTTGTTGCTAACGGTCTGCCGCACTTTATTTAATAAGAAATTCTTGATTATATTGAAAAAAGTGCAAAAATTCGTCACACAAAAAATACTCAAAAATCAACGGGATTGTTTACCGGTTTAAAACTTGCACTTCATTAGAGTAAAACTGTATGGGCTATAAAACTCAAAAATGTTCTAAAGATTTAGATTAAAAAGTTGAAATTTCGATGAACAATCTTTGAATTTAAGACATTTTCTATAAAGTTTGAAACTGTGATTTATATGGTTTTGGTTAACGCTTAGACGGTATTTTTATAAAAAAATAACAAAAAACTTGGATCGAAAAACATTACGAATATTAAAAAAAATCAAAACGTGCTCGCTTGTTTGAATCACTGTACACCTAATCCCGATAGTGAAAATTAAAAATTCTTAAATAATTGGAAAACGAATCTACTGCCTACCTATCGATAATGTATGGGGTAACGAGGTGGTATTGGAGCTATTTTCATCATCAGACCAGAGGTTAATTCTAACTCCCAGTTAAACATCGTTATCGACTCCATGCAAATAACATGTCATCGATTAAGCAGTCGATGTGCTTAACTGGAGGTGTTAAAGTTTAAACAGACGGCAGCGTTGATCCGGATTAACTCCGATTTAATCCAGATCAACTGCAGTTAATTCCTGAGTTGATCCGGATCAACGCTGCCGTCTGTTTATGATTTTACCTCCTGTTAATGCTAACTAGATATGGTACAAACGGCCCTTAGACCCCCTTCCGAAATCCTTGCAAGATCAGTTTTCAACTATTAAAAGCAGTGTCTATTAAATTTATAAATAGAAGTGGTCATAAAAGCAAATTAACCGGGTATTATCGATACTTTCTTGCATATATGAGTACTGGCATAGAGGAATCGATTTAGAGTATTCTAAATGAGTACTAGTATCGATACTTTTCCTAAAAAGTTCTATAACCAGCGATGAACACCTTGTGCACAGGGTGGTATTAGTGATATTGGCAAACCAATAAATATGCGTTTAATTTTTAAAACAGCATATTTAAGAAATAAGCAGTCGTGAGGAAGTAATGTTATTATAATTGCTGCGTCCTCAAAACACTTTTTTACCACGCGTTTTTTTTTCTCTTATCAAATATTAACATTGTTCTCAACTCACCTTCGCTTTTATCTACAACTCGCTTCGCTGATCCCTTTATCACCACTACTCTTTAATGTGTCTTCGTTGCAATGCGGCGCTTGTGATTTTGCGTCGACTGGGCCTCCGACAACAGCAATTCTTTCCAAGGCCCCTGCTTTGCAAACAAAGCAAAAGCGCAACACGTTGGTACCTGAACTGGGTTTTAATACATTGATACCCGGCCACTAAAAATGTTAAAATCAATCACGCTTAACTTCTTCTCTTTTAATGCGTAAAGAGAAACACGACTATATAAATTATTAGTTTTAAAACTGTGTGTAGAATATAATTTACGCACTCCGGAAAATATTCGCCTTCACACGTCGCAATCGATAGTTATTGATGACTATTGTGAATGAATTTTGGTCCAGGCAGCCAACCAGGGCTGCCAACTTCACTCATACCATTTTTGGCCCTTTTTTACTTCAATGGCACTTAATTTTGGGGTAGGCTTTCCAAAACGGAACCAATCGAGATTTGAGCGAAAGTATAAGGACTTTCGCCATAAAACTTGGTGAGGATGTTGGGGGAGGCTTTCTCTACATCAATATATCACTCTCATAAAGTAGTTTCTAATAATATTTAAGCAATTTGGTGTTAAATAATCTTCACTTATCCTCTTATCACTTATATTTTGTGTGGCATACCATATTTTCAATGTTCACGTACGTATTTTAAACTTTTAAATCCGTTCACGCATTTTAACACTTTTCACAAAAAATAAACAGAAATAACAATGGCCGACAGTAAGAGCAAATATGTGCTACCATACTTCTCGACGCTATAAAAAACACTTGCACTTAGACATCACTGGGCCGGCAGCTCCAGATTTACCACACATAAAGGGAATTCTAGTTACCTCATCCCAAGTTGGTCCACACCAAAAGGAGGATTCTATTTGGTAAGGAATATAATCCTAAAGCGCGGCCGAAAGCCGGCTACGCAGAAAGAAATTCTACGCAAAAATACTGTGGACGCAAGTAAAAATAGACATACGCATATCAAACGAAGGGGAAATTTACTTTTCTGATTATTTTTTGCAACTTTTAATGCGAATTACTTAAAAACTATAAGCCTCCGGAGGGTGGGGTCTTAAGATTTAGAATCTGAAAAAGCTCCTTTATACTCCCTAATATTTTTTTCCAAAGCCCGGATCCATTTTGTAAAATTTTCCCAAATCCTACGCGTGTTCTTCCTTTCTCAAGTAAAATTTTCTAATTTCTATAGTGCATACACTGGTTTATCTTACTTTAGCATTGGACTTTTGATTTAGGAATGCGTTCCTTATTTTATTGTTAAATAGGAAGAATTTAAAAAAATTACGCCTTTTTTGGCACTATTATTTTTCTATTTGGCACATTTTGGCACTTTTTTATCCTCAATATGGCACTTCATAGCTAACTAGAGTTGGCAGCCCTGCTGCCTATAGTTTTGACAATCACAATAAGTTAGTAAAACGTTGCCAGCTTATTAAAAACCCTTTTTATGTACAGTTTAAGCCAGAGGTTCCTAAACTTTTTTGTTTTACGATGGCACTCTTTTCTAAAAAAATTGCGCGGCACACCTAAACCTTCAAATGTCTACGAAAAGCAGAAAATGCAACGCAATCTTTATGCTCATTTAGCTTTAATGTGAGGACTGAGATTGTTTTGATGATTTCATTATTTCTTTTAAGTTTTTTGGGATCTTTGATAATTTTACCCTGAAATCATTTGACTCTGAAAGCTTGCTGGTGTATTTGTTTTTAACCGACTTCACAAAAGGGAGAAGGTTGTCAATTCCTCGGAATATTTTTTACTATTATTTTTTTTTAATGTGTGGTATCGCATAACTTTGGACCAGGTTAACCGATTGCTCTAATTCCTCCTTTTTTAAGTAAAAGGTGGTCCCTCACAGGTGGCTCCATTCTAGTTTGGTTGAAATCCGATCATTGAATCATGAAGAGAATATATTTCCTAAGTAGAAGGTACTCTCATTTAAAGAATAGTGGCCGTTGAGCTAAAAAATATAGTGGGCGTGGCGCGTCTCCTTTTCCTAATTTTAATGGCATATTTTTCGTTTGGTTTAAATGAACAGGGGCGGCGCTAAGGAGGGTTAAACGAGAAATTTTCAACATTTTTAAAAGCTTATATTTCCAAAACTATTGAACTGATTTTAAGAATATGAACACAGTTGGAAAGGTGATTGAAATATGTCAAATATGATGTGATTTTTGCTACAAATCATATATCAAATTAACGGTATTTTTGTGCTCTTTCTGATAAACATATTTGTTAATAAAGTTGATTACATTTTTTTTTACGCAAACCATTCATTTTTATAAAAAAAGCCATAATTTGTTTTTTTTTTTTTAAATTTTTTCGAAATATGCTTACATTATATACATATGTATACATAACAACGAAAGGTCCTTAAAACATCTTTCCAACTGTGTCCATATTTTGAAAATCGGTAAAATAGTTTTCGAAATATGAGGTTCTCCATCGAAAACCAGAAATCGAGGAAAAATTAACCCTAAATCTCTTTTTTTATTACTTTTGAAAGTTGAGCGCATCCTGCGTTTATAGAACTTTTTATTAAACAAATAATTTTTAAGCAAAAAACACGACCGACTTCAGTTCTCGTATACCAATTTAGGAGTAGGAACTGTTAATTTTTTCATGATCGGATCTAAACCAAATTACGGGACGACCCTTGAGGTACCATCTTTCCGATAAAAAAAAGAATTATTGAAGTCGGTTCGAGTGGTCCAGAATTATGCGGTAGCATACATAAAAAATAAAAAAATATTCCGATGAATAGATAACCTCCCCCTTTTTTGAAGTCGGTTAAAAATGTTTGAATCTTTGTCAATTTTATGTAAATAAAGCGGAATTTATGAAACCTTAAGAAGTTTATTTATTTATTACATACTGTACATAAAACTTGCATAAATGTATTTTAAAGAGCGTTTTATCTGAAGCGAATTTTCAGTTTTTTCTGGTGATATATCTTTAGAGAGATAAACACCTCCAAAATATATTTCTGGGTGTGCCCTCGCTCGGAACGCTCCCATCGATTTGTTCCGGCATGAATTCGAAGTTCGTACGCCGGCTTAGAGGGTAAACCAGAGCTTTTTATCCTAATGGCGGAGCAAAGTGCGGCAACTTTACCCAGAATGCAAACAGCCGCGACACTGAACATTGCGTTAAGCGATCCATGTGGTCCGGAGCTCGTACTAACTTCTTAACAAAGGTAGACCTTTCTATTGAATTCCACTACAATGACCCCATATAACTTGCGTGTGGTTTCATATAGCCGATATAAATATCACTATTGGAGATAGTTCGCATTTCTTCCCCATGCCATTTTTACAGCAGTAAAGAGCCACTGATGCCTTTTTAGTAGTTCCTCAATATTAGGCTTTCTCAACAACAACAAATGAAACGCCCCCATTGAAGTAAGCAGAGCAAGAGGTACTTTATATTTCCTTGTAAATAGTGCGAGCTCCGTCTTTCCAAGATTAATAGCAAGTCTACAACTAGCTCACCAATCTGGGATCAAGTTTAGATTCACAGCATAAGGGAGATAAGCCAAAGTTATAGTCAGAGCGTTTATTATCGCGACGCGTAACACATTAATAAAAGTCGCCTTGATATCAAAGAGGCGCAAATTGCAAACTCTTTGAGACTTCCCAATAACCTTGACTCTCACACTCCTACAAGTCCCTCTTTCTAAGTAGCTCGCATACATAGGAGTGAGACAGAGGCACAAGACTTTCCCAGCATTTTGCAGCCATTCACCTTTCGCAAATATTCCTCCATTACTAGCTTTTGGTTTTTCCCCGGATGTAAATACCTCTCCGACCCTGCTGAGTTCCCCGTCGGAATGTAGTCCACTCAATGTTGCCAGAATCACAACTGTACTGTACATAGATTACAGTTTTTTCTAGACAAGCTGCCTGTGATTCTGGCAACATTGAGTGGACTAATAGTTTAAATTACTTCCTAGTACGAAGTACAGTTTGTTCCGAAATTACTGATTTGAACGAATAAATTTAAAAATTCTCAATTTTTTTTTTTGTAAGTCAATTTTTAGAATAAAAGGGGAGGATGAAGGAGCAGCGTTTCCCCATTTGAGACAAATGGTTTTGCATTCCAGTCGCCACATAAAATGTAGAAAGAATATTTTCCCAAATCAATTTGAATCCATATAGAAATAAACTAAAAATTCCAGCAATCTCTGGGGTTTTAAGTACTAAACATTTCTCAAAAAATTCTCCAGGAAGTACTGAATTTGAGATATCGAATCAAATGCTTAAGAAAAATTAGCCACGAAAAATAATAAACTGAATTTCATTGAAACACATTGTGACTTAAATATCTAATGTAATTAAAAAAAATCTTTGTTTTTGAAATTTACAGTTTTTTGGTCGAAAGTACAGCGTTTTTCCAAAAATTTAAAGCTTTTTGAAAAAGTAAAAACCTGGCAACACTGAGTCTAGTCTTCCTGGTTTTTATTAAACATACGTCTGCTCGACTCCGTGGGTTCCTGAGAGGTCTATCGTCCACCATTTTGGTCTGACACTGCCTACTCGGCAGGCCCCAGACTTCGTTGGCACTTGTACAGCTGATGAGAACTTCTCCACAAAATCACCAAATTAATTCTCGATACTTAAGCTCTCCTTGGGCTCCTGGGAGTAGTTCCTGCAATTTTCTGCTAGAGCGGTTCCAATTTGTACTACCAAGATTTCCAAAGGGAACAAATGTTGAAATATCCCGAAAAATAAAAATTCAAGACTTGCAAAAATTTCCAAAAATTCCTGAACAAATCTCGAAACGTTACCTAAAACTAAGGCACGAAGAATATGGAAGGTCCCGAAAAGTTGAGAAAAGTCGTTTATTTTAGATATACAGAACATAGCATACAGTTTTTGTGAGATGTTAGAGACCAAATTACAGTTATTACTTATACGGCGATTACAAAGCCTACCTTAACATAAATAAATATTTGTTGCTGTTGTATTATGTTGATACATATATATATTTATATTTTAACACATATACAATAAACATACTAAATATATTAGAGTAAACCAATTATTGTAGTAATCTAATTTAACAATCCAATCATACGATTTCCTTCATTATAAAAATTAGTAAGCGCATGCATGGAGCGATAAAATTTTTCTAAATTTTTTTATGAGTTTTTATTTTGTCCAAATTGACAACATTCCAGCCACAGTGAAATTTTTCGTAATTATACAGATCCCCACTAAGCTATTCTGAAAAAGTGATAAAAATAATATAAATATGCATTATTTTATTTAACAAATTAATTATTGTATTTATAACTAAAGGACATATTTGTTCAAAGAGTTTACCAAGGATAGATTTCATCCATTAATGAAATGGATGGAGAGAACTTTTTCCAAATTAACTCAAACTATTCTCTCATTAAATTAAATCAGAGAATTTGTAATAATAGGTGCAATCCCGTATTCCTCGGACTCGGACTAGTAAAACTGTCAA
>NW_023462115.1:1130-10120 GCF_013731165.1 Rhagoletis pomonella | reverse complement strand
TTTATACAAAAATCAAGGCAAGTTCTCAACTTCTTCAAACATGCCAATGTTCATATTGCAGACAACGATTTTTTTCGATTTTTGCCTACTGTACCGATGTATACCGCCTCACAACAGAACCAGTTGTAAAAATTACAGTAATTATTATTACGAATTCTCTGGTTTAATTTAATGAGAGAATAGTTTGAGTGAATTTAGAAAAAGTTCTCTCCATCCATTTCATTAATGGATGAAATCTATCTTTTGTAAACTCTTTGAACAAATATGTCCTTTAGTTATAAATACAATAATTAATTTGTTAAATAAAAAATGCATATTTAAATTATTTTTATCACTTTTTCAGAATGGCTTAGTGGGGATCTGCATAATTACGAAAAATTTCACTGTGGATGGAATGTTGTGAATGTGGACAAAATAAAAACTCATAAAAAAATTTAGAAAAATTTGATCGCTCCATGCATGCGCTTACTAATTTTTATAATGAAGGAAATCGTATGATTGGATTGTTAAATTAGATTACTACAATAATTGTTTTACTCTAATATATTTAGTATGTTTATTGTATATGTGTTGAAATATAAATATATATATATGTATCAACATAATACAACAGCAACAAATATTTATTTATGTTAAGGTAGGCTTTGTAACCGCTGTATAAGTAATAACTGTAATTTGGTCTCTAACATCTCATAAAAACTGTATGCTGTGTTCTGTATATCTTAAATAAACGACTTTTCTCAACTTTTCGGGACCCCCCATATTCTTCGTGCCTTAGTTTTAGGTAACGTTTCAAGATTTGTTCAGGAATTTTTGGAAATTTTTGCAAGTCTTGAATTTTTATTTTTCGGGATATTTCAACATTTGTTCCCTTTGGAAATCTTGGTAGTACAAATTGTAACCGCTCTAGCAGAAAATTGCAGGAACTACTCCCAGGAGCCCAAGGAGAGCTAAAGTATCGAAAATTAATTTGGTGATTTTGTGGAGAAGTTCTCATCAGCTGTACAAGTGCCAACGAAGTCTGGGGCCTGCCGAGTAGGCAGTGTCAGACCAAAATGGTGGACGATAGACCTCTCAGGAACCCACGGAGTCGAGCAGACGTATGTTTAATAAAAACCAGCTAGTCATGGAGGAATATTTGCGAAAGGTGGAAATCGTGCCTGCGCAGCTGCAAAAGGCTGTATGCGAGCTAATTAGAAAGAGGGACTTGGAGGAGTGTGAGTGGAACGTACTTTCCCAAAATAGGAAAGCCTCTTTTCCTTCGTATTGAAAACCTTTGAGAGACTTATTAACATGTATTTAAGAAAAAAGATTCCTCGAGAATGATTTAGCCTTTCTCGGCAGGCCTGTTTGAAGGGTAGATCTGTGAAATCTGCCTTGCACACCATTGTCAAGGTTATTGGGGAGTCCCTTAAAAATAAAGAGCTTGCAGTTAGCGCCTCTTTGATATCAAGGGGATTTTTATTAATGTTTTACGCGTCGCGATAATAAACGCTCTGACTATAACTGGAGTTGAGAGCTACTTAGTTAGGCTTATCACCCGCATGCGCACCGAAAGAAATTTTGCTGCGGAATACGACAAAGCTCACAGGAAAGTGTTCGAGGGGTTGAAAAGAAGAAGATGCGGGGTTATTTCCTACGCAGATGAAGTGGCATTCATCTCAGAGGAAAGTTCAAGGACACTCTATACGATGTTATGCTGTCTATCTAAACTTGATCACAAATTGGTGTGTTAGTTGTAGACTTACTATCCTAATCCTGGAAAGACGGAGCTCGCTCTATTTACCAGGACATATAAAGTACCTCTTGCTCTGCTTACCTCAATGGGGGCGTTTTATTTGTTCTCTATGACAGGGTCAAGTTCTTGAGAATGATGCTGGTCAGGAAGTTATCGAGAAAGCCAAATATTGAGGAACGAGTAGAAATGCATCAGTGGCTCTTTACTGCTGTAAAAATGGCATGGGGAAGAAATGCGACCTATCTCCAATAGTGAAATTTATATCGGCTATATGAAACCACACGCAAGTTATATGGGGTCATTGTAGTGGAATTCAATAGAAAGGTCTACCTTTGTTAAGAAGTTAGTACGAGCTCCGGACCACATGGATCGCTTAACGCTTTGTTCAGTGTCGCGGCTGTTTGCATTCTGGGTAAAGTTGCCACAGTTTGCTCCGCCATTAGGATAAAAAGCTCTGGTTTACCCTCTAAGCCGGCGTACGAACTTCGAATTCATGCCGGAACAAATCGATGGGAGCGTTCCGAGCGAGGGCACACCCAGAAATATATTTTGGGAGGTGTTTATCTCTCTAAAGATGTATCACCAGAAAAAACTGAAAATTCGCTTCAGATAAAACGCTCTTCAAAATACATTTATGGAAATTTTATGTAAAGTATGTAATAAATGAATAAACTTCTTAAGGTTTCATAAATTCCGCTTTATTTACATAAAATTGACAAAGAATTCAAACATTTTTAACCGACTTCAAAAAAGGGGGAGGTTATCTATTCATCGGAATATTTTTTTTTATTTTTTATGTGCTACAGCATAACTCTAGACCACTCGAACCGACTTCAATAATTCTTTTTTTTTATCAAGGGTCGTCCCGTAATTTGGTTTAGATCCGATCATGAAAAAATTAACGGTACCTACTCCTAAATTGGTACACGAGAACTGAAGTCGGTTGTGTTTTTTGCTTAAAAATTATTTGTTTAATAAAAAGTTGTATAAACGCAAGATGCGCTCAACTTTCAAAACTAATAAAAAAAGAGAGATTTCGGGTTAATTTTCCTCGATTTCTGATTTTCGATGGAGAACCTCATATTTCGAAAACTATTGATCCGATTTTCACAATATGGACACAGTTGGAAAGATGTTTTAAGGACCTTCGTATTTCGAAAAAAGTAAAAAAAAAAAATTATGGCTTTTTTTTTATAAAAATGTATGGTTTGCGTAAAAAAAAAATATGTAATCAACATTATTAACAAATGTGTTTATCAGAAAGAGCACAAAAATACCGTTAATTTGATATATGATTTGTAGCAAAAATCACATCATATTTGACATATTTCAATCACCTTTCCAACAGTGTTCACATTTTTAAAATCAGTTCAATAGTTTTCGAAATATAAGCTTTTAAAAATGTTGAAAATTCCTCGTTTAGCCCTCCTTAGCGCCGCCCCTGTTCATTTAAACCAAACGAAAAATATGCCATTAAAATTAGGAAAAGGGAACGCGCCACGCCCACTATATTTTTTAGCTCAACGGCTACTATTCTTTAAATGCGAGTACCTTCTACTTAGGAAATATATTCTCTTCATCGTCCAATGACCGGATTTAAACCAAACTAGAATGGGGCCACCTGTGAGGTAACACCTTTTATTTAAAAAAAAAGTAATTATAGCAATCGGTTAACCTGGTCCAAAGTTATATTCCGAGTAATTGATAACCTTCTCCCTTTTGTGAAGTCGGTTAAAAAAAAAAATACATCAGCAAGCTTTCAGAGTCAAATGATTTCGGAGTAAAATTATCAAAGATCCCAAAGGAAATAATGAAATCATCAAAACAATTTCAGTCCTCACATTAAAGCTAAATGAGCATAAAGATTGCGTTGCGTTTTCTGGTTTTCGTAGACATTTGAAGTTTAGGGGTGCCACCGTAAAAAAAAGTTTGGGAACCTCTGGTTTGAACTGTACTTAAAAAGCTGGCAACGTTTTACTTACTTATTGTGATTGTCAAAACTATAGGCAGCAGGGCTGCCAACTCTATTTAGCTATGAAGTGCCATATTGAGGATAAAAAAGTTCCAAAATGTCCCAAATAGAAAAATAATAGTGCCAAAAAATGCGTAATTCTTTTAAATTCTTCCCATTTAGCATTAAAATAAGGAACGCATTCCTAAATCAAAAGTCCAATGCTAAGGTAAGATAAACCAGTTGTATGCGCTATAGAAATTAGAAAATTTTACTTGAAAATAGGAAGAACACGCGCAGGATTTCGGAAAATTTTACAAAACGGATCCTGGCATTGGAAAAAATTATTAGGGAGTATAGAGGAGACTTTTCAGATTCTAGATCTTAAGGCCCCACCCTCCGGAGGCTTATAGTTTTTAAGTAATTCGCATTAAAAGTTGCAAAAAATAATCAGAAAAGAAAATTTCCCCTTCGTTTGATATGCGTATGTCTATTTTTACTTGCGTCCAAAGTATTTATGCGTAGAATTTCTTTCTGCGTAGGCGGCTTTCGGCCACGCTTTAGGATTATATTCCTTACCAAATAGAATTCTCCTTTTGGTGTGCACCAACTGGGGCTACCTTTCCAGTGATGTAGCCTTGGGAAAGGATGAAGTAACTAGCGTTCCCACGACAGTCGGGTCTACGTAACCGGAACGACCCAGATTTATATCTGGCCAAGGACTGTCACTCCAGCAACACTCCCCAAAAAGTCTTTGGGGAATTTGTATGCTGCTACAACAACAACAACATGAAGTAACTAGAATTCCCTTTCTGTGTGGTAAACCTGGGGCTGCCGTCCCAGTGATGTCTAAGTGCAAGTGTTTTTTATAGCGTCGAGAAGTATGGCAGCACATATTTGCTCTTACTGTCGGCCATTTTTATTTCTGTTTTTTTTTTGTGCAAAGTGTTAAAATGCGTGAACGAATTTATAAACGCGTTTTACTTAATTAATTGATGAGTATATATATATATTAAAAGTATAAAATACGCACGTGAACATTGAAAATATAGTATGCCACACAAAAATATAAGTGATGAGGATAAGTGAAGATTATTTAACACCAAATTGCTTAAATATTATTAGAAACTACTTTATGAGAGTGATATATTGATGTAGAGAAAGCCTCCCCCAACATCCTCACCAAGTTTTATGGCGAAAATCCTTATACTTTCGCTAAAATCTCGATTGGTTCCGTTTTGGAAAGCCTACCCCAAAATTAAGTGGCATTTGATGTAAGAAAGGGCCGAAAATGGCACGGTATGAGGGAAGTTGGCAGCCCTGATTGGCTGTCTGGACAAAAATTCATTCACAATAGTCATCAATAACTATCGATTGCGACGTGTAGAGGCGAATATTTTCCGGAGTGCGTAAATTATATTCTACACACAGTTTTAAAACTAATAATTTATATAGTCGTGTTTCTCTTTACGCATTAAAAGAGAAGAAGTTAAGCGTGATTGATTTTAACATTTTTAGTGGCCGGGTATCAATGTATTAAAACCCAGTTCAGGTACCAACGTGTTGCGCTTTTGCTTTGTTTGCAAAGCAGGGGCCTTGGAAAAAATTGCTGTTGTCGGAGGCCCAGTCGACGCAAAATCACAAGCGCCGCATTGCAACGAAGACACATTAAAGAGTAGTGGTGATAAAGGGATCAGCGAAGCGAGTTGTAGATAAAAGCGAAGGTGAGTTGAGAACAATGCTAATATTTGATAAGAAAAAAAAAAAACGCATGGTAAAAAAGTGTTTTGAGGACGCAGCAATTAAAATGACATTACTTCCTCAAGACTGTTTTTTCCTTAAATATGCTGTTTTAAAAATGAATCGCATATTTATTGGTTTGCCAATATCACTAATACCACCCTGTGCACAAGGTGTTCATCGCTGGTTATAGAACTTTTTAGGAAAAGTATCGATACTAGTACTCATTTAGAATACTGTAAATCGATTCCTCTATGCCAGTACTCATATATGCAAGAAAGTATCGATAATACTCGGTTAATTTGCCTTTATGACCACTTCTATTTATAAATTTAATAAGACACTGCTTTTAATAGTTGAAAACTGATCTTGCAAGGATTTCGGAAGGGGGTCTAAGGGCCGTTTGTACCATATCTAGTTAGCGTTAACAGGAGGTAAAATCATAAACAGACGGCAGCGCGTTGATCCGGATCAACTCGGGAATTAACTGCAGTTGATCTGGATTAAATCGGAGTTAATCCGGATCAACGCTGCCGTCTGTTTAAACTTTAACACCTCCAGTTAAGCACATCGACTGCTTAATCGATCACATGTTATTTACATGGAGTCGATAACGATGTTTAACTGGGAGTTAGAATTAACCTCTGGTCTGATGATGAAAATAGCTCTAATACCACCTCGTTACCCCATACATTATCGATGGTGAATCAGTATATTCGTTTTCCAATTATTTAAGAATTTCTAATTTTCACTATCGGGATTAGGTGTACAGTAATTCAAACAAGCGAGCACGTCTTGATTTTTTTTTTAATATTCGTAATGTTTTTCGATCTAAGTTTTTTTTTTTTTTTATTTATAAAAATACCGTCTAAGCGTTGTCCAAAACTATAAAAATCACAGTTTCAAACTTTATAGAAAATGTCTTAAACTCAAAAATTGTTCATTGAAAATTTAAACTTTTTAATCTAAATCTTCAGAACATTTTCGGGTACACAGTTTTATAGTCCATACAGTTTAACTCTAATGAAGTACAAGTTCTAAACCGGTAAACAATCCCGTTGATTTTTGAGTTTTTTTTTGTGACGAATTTTTGCACTTTTTTCAATATAATCAAGAATTTCTTATTAAATTAAGCGCGACAGACCGTTTGCAACAACATTTAGGAATTAACGCCAAATTTTGTAAATTGCACTTGTTATATAAAAAAAAAACACCGTAACAGCAGTCTAAAAAAAAATATAAAAAATCAATCCATTTTTCAGCCGTTTGAAACTTGCCTTTCATTCGACTAAAATTGTATAAAACTGCATACCCAAAAATTTTAAGATTCAGATTAAAGTTCTTAAATTTTTTACGAATAAAAAAAAAATCAACACGAATATTTGAAAAAAAAAACAACACTTGGTGATTTGTTTGAGGCACTGTATGTATATTCAGAACTTTAAAGCCGTTTTTCTCGAGATTTTGGTTTTTGGAGTTTGAGTAAAATAAAAATCTATTTAACACGCTTGTTTTCAGTGGCAAAATTAAAAAGAAAAAAGGATATTAATTTTTCTTCAAGGAGCTTAGGCGCAAATTAATTTGATTTGTTTTTGCCCTTTGCTGCAGCTCCGCTTCAGCCAAATTTCTTTGCTCTGCTCCGAAGCCCTGTTTGTAGCAATTGGCAGCTCTCCCGGACAAACCTAAAATGACGCATTTTTTTGCGTAATTTTGAAACATTTTTTTACTTAACCAAGTTTTTAACGCGTCAATACTGTTTGGTATTCGCGATACTTATCAAGAAGTATCGAGTTCTCGATACTACTCAATACTCATGAAAAGTATCGATATTTTGTACTTACTACTCATATCGTTCTATCAGTATTCATCGCTGATAGCACAGCAGAACGTAAGAAGACTTCGGCTATTTGTGTGGCGTAAAATCTGTTCTCGAGTTAAAATTTTATTATTGCATTTTGGTTCTTTTGTGAAAAATTATGAGTGTTATGTCTTTATACCTTTTAAAACTACAAATCATTATTGCTACTTAACAAAAGTTGTGAAAATAAAGTGGATTGTTGGTGTGCGAAGAAAATCGCTATAAAACTTCTAGTGTGGAAAGGTTGGTGCAAAAATGAAGAGAAAAAAGTGAATGTTTAAAAATAAATTGGGAATACATACATATGTATATGTACATATATACATATTTTTCTTTTGAAATATTGGGGCGAATGGAAGCAATTGGCGTTATTGTACGTATCTATAAGTATTTTATCCCGATATGGTCTCGTCGGAAGTGCCTAGCGCAAGGCGATTCCATGAGGTGAAGGTAAAAACAAGCCGACTTCATATTCTGCATTTGTCCTGAGTATATATGACGAGGCCAAATATGTAAAAGCAAATGTCCTTTACCTTATATCTATTTACAATTTTCATCTACTTGAAGAAAACCTTTGCAATATATGTATGTAGATTAGGGTGGTCCTTGACATCAAATGAGAGATTTTTTTCAGTCTCACCCCTCAATCGGCAATACCACTGTCACAGATTTCACATATAAATTTTGGTCCCGATTGGAGACTGGTAAGACGGGTCGCACCGGGGCAAAATACAGATTCCTCTATTGAGACTCAAAAAATTTGAATTAACTTTTTGTTTTTGAATACTCAGTTTTATAGCCCAATCGATTTTAGTCTCATAATGTGCAAGTTTCAAGTGGCTAAAGACTGGTTTTCATTATGTCATATATTGACACCAAAAATTTGGCGACATATTTTGACACAACCTTTGCCGATGATATTATGGGCCCAAAAACTGACAGATAGCTGATTTCGAAGTGCATGTACACGACTAAAGACCTATCCTGATCAAATTCAATCGATTAACCGTGTTTGGATTTCATTTGACAATGTGGTTTCACTTATTTGACGACAAATGCCACTGAATTTGACATAGTGAAAACCAGCCTTAAAAGTTACCGTTGATTTTTTAGAAATTTTTTCACCAAAGTTGTTGCGTTTATTCGTTATATGGAAGCCAATGCGACAAACAATAAATTCAAAAAAATTAACGGAAATTCGTAGCCACTTGAAATTTGCACATGATCAGTATAAAATTGAAGGGTTAAAAAACTGTGTACTCAAAAAAATTCTCACACTTCCGAGAAAAAAGTTTTAATTTTAGGCGAAAATTGGTTGTATATTTTTGTAGTTTTCTAAAAATTGCTAAAACTTATATTTTAATTGAAAATTTTTTAAAATAAATAAACATAAGTGGAACCCAATATCACTTTGAAATGGCGTGCTTTATCGACATATGACCGATACTGTAATTTTTAGTCTTGAATGGAGTCAGTTAAGACGTCCTCATAGGGTAATTTGAACTTCGATCCCTGTGCGACACGCCTTAACCGACTTCAAACGGGACCAAAATTTACATTCGATATCTTCGACTGGTAGTATAGAATTTGGGTATAACAGAAAAAAAGTAATTTTAATTTTTTTAGAGCGGTATTGTCCCTTGCGAAGCGAATGAATTTGGCGAAGCGAACGGTTTGGCGAAGCGAATGGATAGGCGGACGCA
>NW_023462115.1:0-1030 GCF_013731165.1 Rhagoletis pomonella | reverse complement strand
TTGGCATGTTTGAAGAAGTTGAGAACTTGCCTTGATTTTTGTATAAATGCTTACTGAGGGCATATTGCAGTTTTTTCTATAATATATATGTACATACATATATGTTTATATTACTTCCCGTCTCCACAGGATAAAGTTTATATCTTGATACATATGCTAGAGTATAAATAGCCAATGGAGACCGCTCATTTCTCTTCAAGAGCATATCAGAGCTTATATCTTGCCATCTATTGCCGGCAATTCGGTAGTTTAGCTGCTAAACTTTCATTTGCACGAAAACTTCATGGCGGCAAGATTATGGATATTTTTTAATATAAAAGCAAAAGTTGAGCTACTTTCTATTAAAATATTTTTCATTGTGTACTTGGATGTGGAATAGCATATTTTCTAAATTTTGAAGCGATTAAATCCGGCAAAAATACTTTGCTGAAGCCATTTTACAAATGCTTGTATCAAGATATAAAAAGCCTACGCACAAATATTGCCACTGATATAACTTATATCTAACAACTAAAATGACAGCTGGACAGCAATAAATTTTATCCTGTGAAGACGGCAAGTTATAAGCACGTTTTCAAAAAATAAAAATAAATTAACGCCCGGTTTTATAAATTGCATTTTTTATATCGAGGCCTATCCGCCAAAAAGATATAAGCGACATTTTTTTTATATATTTTTTTTTTTTTGCAGAAACCAGATAAATTTTCGTAGACCCCCGCCCGCCTACAACTCATGGATCCCCGTATTTTTGTCACGCCAATGTAGACCCCCGTCGAGTGCCTCGTGGACCACTGGGGGACCACCTTGGGAGTCACTGACCTAGATGCTCTAGGATCATTTCTGAATCAAAATGAAAAATTTGAAAAAAATGGCGCTTACATCTTTTTGGCGGTTAGGACTCGATATGATAAAAACGGAGAAAAAGAAATATTAATTACGCGAATTCTTAGCAGCTTCTAATTAAAAATTTCGAAATTTTGATTAACATTTCGAGCCCTAACCGCCAAAATAACGTAAGCGACATTTTTTT
>NW_023462114.1:0-21067 GCF_013731165.1 Rhagoletis pomonella | reverse complement strand
ATTATTTTCCGAGCAAAAAATAAAACTTAAAACGTAACCATTATTTTCCGAGCAAAAAATAAAACTCAAAACCTAACGATTATTTTCTGAGTAAAAAATAAAACTCAAAATATGATGATTAAACTTGATTTTTATAAATAAAAATTAAAACATAAAAATCAGTGCGGCTGAAGGTACTCCGAGTAATAAGAAATATATTGGTTTACTCCTTATGCACGTGGCATTTCTCTTTCCGCGTGATTTTTTGAGTTGAAATTTCAAAGGATAATCGTTATTTGGGGTCCCTGTTCTAAAGAGATTTTAAATATTTTCATATTTACAAAAACTTTCATTTCAAAGATGTTGAGTTCTATCAAATATGGTAAATGCATAGCAAAGGGTTAATTTCTTTGTTTACATTTTTCGACATTACAGTCAGGTATGAGAGAGCTCGACTGAATTGTCACTTCTACCTTGTTGAATATGCCTTGGGAAAATGCCTATAAAACGCACCCCCCTATAGGGGGAGGACAACAACAGGTGCATAACCAACAACAAGTCTTACAAATGCAACACCAACAATCTCAACAATAAAAATGCCAGCCGCAACCCCAAAAAACGCAAAAAATAACGCAACAAGACGATATGCTACTACGATCGCTTAATCTCTAACAGCCACTCGTTTTGGACTCTTGTCGCTCAAAATTTCCTCCTTCCAAATGAAATTCCTCAAAGGAAAGAGCAAAAAATTCTTACAAAAAAGAATTATCGAAATCGGTCATGCGCTGGCATACATAAACAAAATCTTCCGACGAATAGATACCCTTGAAGTTGGTCAAAAATAATGAGAAAATCACGATTTTGATGTAAAGACTAAGTCGCATTTTAAAATTTGCATGCCACTAAGGTACGGTTGCCAGACGTACTAATTTTATCAGTACAGTACTGATTTTTCAACTTTTGTACTGATTTTATTCATTTCTTCAATCAGTACGCTAATGTCCTGATTTTTTTAAATTTGTACTGATTTGTACTGAATTTTCAATTCAAACAAAATACTTAAGGATTTCCATAAGATTTTTACATAACGTTGGGACTTGCTTAATTAAACTGCACTGTAAAAATTAAGAAAATAATTTAATTATAGTTGACATGTTTCCAACAATGTTTGATATGCCCAAGAAATTAATCTTACTAATATTATAAATGTGAAAGTTTGTATGTTTGGATGTTTGGGAAATCATCACGCGGAAAAGACTGAACCGATTTCCATGAAATTTTGTACGCAGATAGCCTATGGGCGAGATTGGTTAATAGACTATTTTTTTTTAACAGTTGCCATTTGTTAAAAAAGTTTAATTTATTTAACATGCGGGAACGACTGAATGGATTTGCATGAAAATTTGCACACAGATAGCTTATGACCTACAGTGGAAAATAGGACACTTTTCTTAAGAGTTGCCACCTGTTAAAAAAGTTTCATTAAATTAATAGCGGAAACGACTGAATGGATTTGCATGAAATTTTGCAAGCAGATAGCTTATGACCTTGGTTAGAAAGTAGGCTACTTTTTTTAAGAGTTGCCACCTGTTAGAAATGTTTAATTTAATTAATACGCGGAAATGAGTGAACTGATTTGCATGGAAGTTTTCACACAGATAGCTTATGAGCTAGGTTGAAAAATAGGCTACTTTTTTTAAGAGTTACCACCTGCTAAAAAAGTTTAATTAAATTAATACGCTCAAAAGTCTGAACGGATTTGAATGAAATTTTGCAAGCAGATAGCTTATGACCTACGGTGGAAAATAGGCTAATTTTTTGGAAGAGTTGCCACCTGTTAAAAAAGTTTTAATTAAATTAATACGCGTAAATGACTGAACTGATTTGCATGAAAGTTTGCACACAGATAGCTTATGACCTAGACCGGTTTTCCGATCAGAACGAAATTTAGTACACTTACTACGGATTTCGGAAGGATGGTCTTAGACTGAAAGTAAGTCCGATAACTCAAGGCCCCTCCCATACAAATTGGAATTTTCATATTACATACATATCTCTGGAAGTATTTGTGGGAGAGAACTGAAACTTTGTATAGTGATATCTATGTGAAATCAATGATGGCATTAATCGATTGATGTTTTAATCAGTTAGTTAAAACGATTAAATTCAATCTGATTTCAGTTAATCATGATTAATTTTAATCTGACTAAATAGTTAATCGTGACCGCGATTAAAAAAGTAATTTTTAATCATTAACTCTTAATTTGATCAAGTAGGTTTGGTGATTAATTAAGTTATGCTGGAATTTCCCTGTGCACACAAAGCAAGTTAATCCGGAATGGCTAAGTCGGCTTTCCTCATCCATCTAAGCAATTTGGTGTGCATTTTCATTAAGATATATACCAACAAACGTTTTACAAATTAGGTTTGTAAAAGTTCCCAGTTTATGTATTACTAATAACAATAATT
This sequence comes from Rhagoletis pomonella, assembly GCF_013731165.1. Taxonomy (NCBI): domain Eukaryota; kingdom Metazoa; phylum Arthropoda; class Insecta; order Diptera; family Tephritidae; genus Rhagoletis; species Rhagoletis pomonella. Next base: position 18,619 of record NW_023462114.1, on the reverse strand, counting down.
ATAATTTTTTTATATTATGTGCTTTTTATAAGCTTAAAACACAAAATAATTACTATAACTGGTGTTTGGTTTCAAACTCGGACAAACTAGACAAATTAATCAGATTTTATTTTTAATTGGATTAACGATTAATGTTTTAAATTAACTAAACGTAATCGCAGCCAGCGATTAACGATTCAAAAAATGTTATCATTAATCGTACAGTTGATAACGACTAATTAATTTTAATCGTCAAAGGCGATTAACATTTTAATCGGTAGTTTTTAATCGTTAATCAGATTAACAGTTTTCCAACACTGTGTGAAATCATGTTCATATTGACGGAGAAAAATGGACGTTTTTGGAAAAGAGGCGTAGCACCTCCCATACTGACTGAAAGTTTCATATTGCATATCCCTTCAAATGTTTGGGGTAAAGTACTCAAGGTTGGTATGGAAATACATATGTATGTATGTATGTGAAACTAATACCATACTCATGGAGAAAAATGAGAGTTATTGGAAAAGGTGATGTGGCAACTCCCATGCAAATTGATTTTTGTATGCTGCATATCTCTGGAGGTGTTCATGGTAGAGTACTGGACTTGGTACTGGGATATGTAAAATCAATTCTAAATTCATGAAAGAAGATTAGGGTTATAAGAAAAAGGGGCGTGGCACTTTCTGTGCAAATTTTTCTTGCCACATATCCCTGGAAGTGTTTGTGGAAGAATACTGGAACTTGGTATGGAGTTGTGTATACAAAATGTTTCAATTGCACATGGAAAAAATGCGAGTTATTAAAAAAGGAGGCATGTCGCCTCCCATACATACTAAAAATTTCTTAATACATATCTCTGGAAGGATAGAAAATCTTTAGAAGTATTTTAATTTTGTTATGGAGATTTATTTTATAAGTGCTGTACTGATAGAAAAAAGATAGAGACGTGGTATTTTATCAAGGCCAGGTTACTAAAGTTGAGTTGGAAATATTAGAACCCGCCGTGGCACGTCCAAGAAGGTTACATGTTTACGCGTCGTATACCTGGAACCATTTTAAGGTAAACTTAGAGGGATTGATATCTTTCGTATGCCTAGCGCGCAGACGAGGTTTTATAATTTCATAGTTTTAAACGGCCTAAATACCTTATCTCGCTTAAAAAATAACGAGCTATAACGAAATGGGCACAGAAATAAAATCTAACATCATTAAATTATTTTTTATATTTGTATAAAAGCGCGGGGTGAAACCCGCGGGTATAAGCTAGTACTACATAAAGATAAATAGATTTATGGGCATATCGCCGGGTCGTTACGTACCAGTTGCGATAATATGACGGAGCTTAAATTATTTAAAAAGGAGGCTGACGTTTTTTTTTGCCGAGTGTTGTTAGTTATCTCGAAAATATCTTGCACTTTGGTAACAGCAAATTTGAATATTCGAATGGTTTTTGATTATAACTTAAGCTGCGTTTAGATGAGACGATTTTTTGACAGGCGATAATCGCCTGCAAAAGTTGACTTGCTGTCTACTTTGAGGCAAGCAATTTTTGAATCATCATTTACACAAGCAATTTTTCTTGAGAAATGTTGAATCGCCTAGAAAATCGTATCATGTAAATTCAGCTTTATAATTTATTTTTTTTTTTTCAATTTACTTGTAAAAGAGTTTTGCATACAAGACATAGAGTTAGATACTCTTTTCAGCGAATTTCTAGTCTTTCGTTGAGGAAATATAGATGAAGTCCTTAAATAGTGGTACTTTTCCACAGTGTGAAAAAATATGTAACTTTATTTTTTTTTTCAATACCACACGCAAACGTAGCAACTGAAAGGATCTTAAGTATAAAGTTTGTTTCCTGGCGCAAATAGAGAAACCGGCTTCTATTTAAAATTTTTGAAAGTGCACTTCAAATTAAAAGTAATTTTAAAATGAAATGTATAGAATTCTTCGACTATTTAAATACTGAAAAAGTGAAGTGATCTCATTATTGCCATTCAAAAATGTAATAAATATAAAATAATGTATTGGCTCCTGTGTACAATCATGTGTACACTCATGTAAATAAAATGAATGACATTTTTGTTTTTATGAACAATATTTTATTTTTATACTAAAATATTGTTGAAAACAAGTACTCTGGCATTTTAAAGTATTATCTGTAATTTATATACATAATTTTGCTTTGAATAAAAGTGTACTGAAAAGTACTGATTTTTTTAGCATGAAAACGTCTAAAGTACTGATTTCGCGCATAAAAAATCTGGTAACACTAAGGTAACTAACATTTTTTTTTTAACTCTTCAATAAGTTTATAATAAACTTCATGCAAGAGTCCGACCGATTAATCGGCATCGGCCGATTCTTAGCCGATTCTTTTTACTTTCCTCCACAATTTAAAAAAAAATTTCATCAAAATTTTAAACTGTTTAATCAGATTTTTGTTCACGCATGTTCCTGCAAACAAAGTATGTTCGAAAATTTTTTTGTATGGAGAAAATCTGCAACAACTTTCACAAAAAAAATTTCCAAAAATCAATAGTCAGTCCTAGTTACCTTAAATTTGCACTCCATTAAAATAAAATTAAATGGGTTACAAAACTGCGTACTCAGAATGTTTAAAAAAGAAGTTTGAAATGTTTAATAACATCGTTTTTTTGGATAACGTGCTTCACTTTCCTAAAAAATAAGAAAGATTAAATAAACGAAAGGGAAATAACCGAACAATGCCAAAATGTCGTTACTGTAAGTATTGTTACGATTATCCTTGAATTAATCGCTGAATTCCTAAATCCTTCGACTTCTTCTCGCCGGATTGTTAAATTGTTTACGTTACAAAAATACTTTTATCATTAAAAATCTACGGTTACTGTTTATTAACAAATTGTATTCAGTACAACACCTTTAGTCAGCAGGAGCTGCATATTTTTACTACTATCAATACAACTAAGAAATGTGATTTCTAATGAACAATTTTTTTAATATTGAATAAGAAAAAAACTATGGAACAAAGTATTGCATAAATTCCTTTGAAGGGCTCGGTACAACTGAATTGTTACAATAACAAGCAATTTTTAAGCAATAACACAACCAAAAAAAAATTAGAAGTACCGTGAATTTTGTCATGGTCCAATGATCGGATCTAAACCAAATTAGTATGGAATCACCCCTGAAGTCCCACCTTTCCGATAGAAAAAGAATTATCGAAATCGGTTAACGTGGTTCAAAGTTATGCTGTAACATACATAAAAATCCGTTGAAATGATACCCTCCTCCTTTTTTGAAGTCGGTTAAAAAGAGAAAAATTAATGAGGTAAATTATTATAGACTTTTAATAGCTATATTTTAACTATTTTAATAAAATTTACATTCCAAATATCCTCCAAGAAGAATTTTTGATCCGTGTTTGCAAATATAAAAGACTTACAATTAAAAAATGGCAGATGAGATCTGTATGTGACAAAGCTAAATACGCTCTTCGAAAAACATACATACAAAACGTTTTGAAAGAAAAAATTGGGCTAAAAGTTGAAATACCTAAACCAGGAGGTTGCGGTACAATGAACAATAGGAACACATCGCGACGTGCATTTGTAGATCAAGACCTATTTGCTGAGAGCTTGGGACTTGATAAGAAACTTATACGTAATTTAAAAACTATACTAATTACATTGGCTTGTCATTTACCCATTTATCCGAAACGCTTTGCTGATCTTTGTACATCCACTGCAGAAATATATGTAAAATCTTACAACTGGTTTTATACATATGTCATGCACTTTACATAAAATATTAATTCATGGGTCTGAAATTATCAGTAATAGTGTGCTGTCGGTAGGAATTTAGGCGAAAAAGCTTCAGAAGCAAGAAGAGCAAGAGTTACGAGAACTTCAGGGAATTTCATTGCAGGAAATTTTAGCGAGCAGCAACAGTAGAAGATCTTTTTAACAGATCATTGGGCACAACTGATCCAGTGATATCAGCTGTCAGTCTTCAATCTCGTTTGCATAAAAGGACAAAATTGCCTATTCCTTCTGAAGTCATTCAGTTCCTTGCTGTACCTGAAAACGAGAACGTTTTGGGTAACTCCTTTGAGGCAGATGAAAATTGCACAGGAATTAATAAATCGTTTCAGTTGCTAGACTGCCTAGAGCTTGAAAATTAACACATTGATTAGTTTTGTCTCATTTGACAAAAATAATCTGATTGCCGATGAGTAAAATTGCACTGAATTGAATAGGTTTCTTTTGTTTTTTTAAGTTAAGTTTTTTCTTCCGACAGTTAAATTAAAAAAATTAAAAATAACAATAAAAAAATAATAAAAAATTAAAACATTAACAGCCAATTTCACAAAAGCAATTTAAGTGAAAAATGGTTTTAATTTTTTGAATTTTATATGGAAATTGACAGAAAATAAAAAATTATTTTCGATTTCAATTGCTGGTGAAATCGTCTGTAAAAGAAATTGAATAAAAAAATAGTAAAAATAAAAAATATAAAAAAAGTTGAGTCTTTTATTCCTGTAACCTCCTCGTGCTAGGCCCTGGATACTGCAAGTGTTTGAATTTGCAGGCTAATAACAGGTTGAATTTGGAAAGAATTTTTAAAATACATTTATCAGTTTTAGTAAATTAAATGGATTTTAAAACAATTTAACATAAAACCCACCACTTACAATTTTTCAATTAAATTCTTATTTTTATTTCTTTAAATAATGTAAATTAAATAATAAAAATGATAGCCTTAGTTGAAAGACCGGCATTTGTTCAAAAAAGAAATTATTGTATGTTTTATTATACTTAGATTGTAGATTTTGAGACGAGAACCACGATTTCACTGTTTAAATCTCGAGAAAAATTTTAACACCTCAACTTAAGAAATGCACTTTTGGTTGCACTTTTTTATTTGCATGCAACTGTGCATCCTTTTCACAATTGTATATCACTCGAATAACAAGCACGCTGTAGTGCTCTTTAAGATCTTTAATTTGAGCCATGGTGTAAATCTTTTTGCGCCCAAAGAGCGAAGTTATAACAATTTTAAACCAAACTTCGAGTCCGTTGAACGAGTTTTTAATCTGAAATTAACTAGAAACAAGTAAGAAAGTCTAAGTTCGGGCGGAGCCGAACATTAAATACCCGGCGCAATTATTAAATATATGTTTTCCACCTTTCCGAAAGCTACCGCTACACGATAAGCCGGGGTGTATAAATTTTAAGTAAATTAGCGTCCTTAAATTTCGAAATATTGCAGTTTCAAGCATTTCTGAAATATACCGTTACACAGTGTTGCGAAACCGGAATTTTTTGGAAATCATATTGCCTAAACTGTAATTTTAATTGTATCGATGAGAAACTTCTACAGATTGGTCAGAATGAAATCCCAAACAGAATGAGTGAAAAAAAAATTTACACCGAAAAAAATTGTTGGGTAAAATTTTCAACAAAAGTCAAAAAAAAATAATAATTGTTCGAAAAATTTACAAAAAAAATTTATTTTAATTGTTCTTTTATTTCTGATAAATACTCTTTGATTAGTTTTTTAAATAAACTATAGGGTGGTCCGAACAAGAATTATAAACGTCAAATTTTCATGACTTTTCGATATTTTTTGAAAAACTCTGAAATTTTATATAAAACCAAAATCTATTTCATTTCTTATTTGAAAGGTGGCAATAAAAGCTTTAATTTGATACCGGTTTGAAGTCAATAGCTTCAGTTTTAAGAGAGTTATGCTCATTTTTGTGGAGTGCTAGAATAGATGTAGAATAAAAAAAAAAAAAACCACAAAATAAAAACAATACAAATAAGCGCGCAATAACGGATTATTTCACCCACCTACCTAAACGTAAAAACAAAGGGGGAGAGAGATAGAGAGCGAAAGAGAGAGAATAAAATAGTAAAACAACAGAGAGAGAGAAAGGTACCACCACAAGCTAAAAGAAAACACTATATAAAGACGGACACACATGCGGACTAATTAGTGACAAAAAAGAAAACACTGAAGATGGCGATTAGCCGAAACCGGTCTGAAAATAATAAAAATTTGACGTGGGATGACGGAAAGTCACCCGAAAACCAATATGATTAAATTATTCAATAAGTGATTCCGAGAATTTCCGTTCTATTTCTATGGAATAAATACTGAGAGTGATATACTAAAATCGCTATAACTCCCAGGAGGGCAGGTATGGGCAGCTGAGTTTTTCACAGTTCGTTGAAAACAAATTATGTAACATTTCTATAGTGGTTTGGAACTGGGACTCTCTGGGACTTTTTAGATATTGCTTACCTAACCCAAATTTAAAGGGAAAATGGACCTTTAGTCGGGTTTTCGCTCTAAAAAAGGTGCATATGAAAATGTCTCAAACAACATTCCTTTTTTTTACAGAAGATACTTGTCCGAAGGCAGATTTTTTTTCCGAATCAATATATCTGTCACCAAAATCAAATGAGATCATTTTGAATACAGCCCTGAAATCCCCTCTTTTCGTGAAAATTTTGTATATTTGACTTCTAAAATCAATTAAAAATCAACGGGCCAACATAAAAATAAGCTTTATGTGTTTTTTGTTTACTTGGAATGTCTGTGACAAAATTGCATCATTAAAAACACTGAAAAAAATAATCGGAAAAAAGTTACTTTTCCACTAGCCGCAACACAGTGCGTTATATGAAAAGCGATCGTAATTTTAGTCCGATTTGAATAACTTTCACCGCTTTGCTTTTATGTGGCAAGCACAATAACCATACCGAGTTTGGTTCAAATTGCTAGAACGGTTAGCGAGATACATATATGTGATCATAAGTGGGCGGTGCCACGCCCATTTTCCAAAATTGTATCATAAGCGTATTTCTTGGTAAAAAATTGTTGCAACCATCAATTTTGAATAAATTAGCTTTAATATTTACTGATTTATCGAGGATGTCGTATTTTTCTAAATTACCGTTATATGGGATGTGGGCGTGGTTATTGTCCGATTTTAAAAATTTTCAGCCATTTGGTATGTTGTAGCAGGACCAACAACTGTCCCAAGTTTGGAAGAAATTGGTGCAGCGGTTACCAAGATATACACATGTAACCATAAGTAGGCGTGGCTACGCCCATTTGCCAACATTTTTTAATATTCTTATTTTTCGTCTAAAACTCTTTGTAAATGTCAATTTTGAGTGAATTATCTTCAGTAGTTACTAAAATATTGCACTTTTCGTATTTCTGAAAATTACCGTTATATGGGAGGTAGGCGTGGTTATTGTCCGATTTCGCCCATTTTCAATACCATCCGTCCTATGCCCAAAATAAGTCCACGTACCAAGTTTCGTTAAGATATCTCAATTTTTACTCGAGTTATCGTGTGCACAGACGGACGGACGGACGGACGGACAGACAGTCACCGCTTAATCGATTTCTCTTTTCATTCTGATCATTTATGTATACATTTGTCTATATCTATCTCGATTCGTTTTGCCTGTTACAAACAACCGTTATGTGAACAAAGTTATAATACCCTTGTGCACAAGTGCGCTCGGGTATAAAAAAAATGCAAAAATGTAGAATGAAGTTTCGAAGTTTAACTTCAGAATCGTTATAATTTGGCTCTCAAAGGGCCTAGAGTCTTGAATAAAACGCATTTGTTGTTCGAGTGATATAAAATTGTGTGCAATACATAATGCATTTTTCAAGTTGAAGGGTTAAATTTTTTTTTTTTTTCGTTTTTTAAGAAGTGAAATCGTATTTCTCGTCTCAAAATCTATAACATAAGTGTAATAAAACATACACAATTTTTTTTTTTTTTTAATTTTTTAAGTTCATGGAGTAATTGTGGCTCAACGGCAATATTTTTCCGTGAAAGGGAATTACATTAGCTTTCAAAACCATTTGTTTCATATCAAAATGTTGCTTCTGTCGAAAGCTCTACGATTAATTCGCATGAAGTGTTCAAAAAGCACACTGTGCGCCGTTTACCGCTGGAATTATGTAAAAAAAATTGCGATATACATTGAAATATATTGCTAGAAGAACAACTGTAAATAACTAAAAAGCAAAAAAGATATTAATGCCGTCTTAGATTACTTCAATAACTCAACTTTTTTATTTTTATTTAATTTTTTAGGCCCTCACCACTTTAATTCAACTATGAAATAAAAATGTTTAGGTTTGAAACTAAATCCAGAACGAATTAAATAGAATATAATCTGAATTAGAGAGGCGAATGCCTAACACTGACGAGATGGCATGATAAGATTAAATGATAGCTTCATGGTTTCCGATACTTTTTGGAATCTGTCTAATGGGCCGATTATACTGGCTTACAGCAAAAATGTTCTATGGATGCCACTATCAAATTCCCATGTAGAATTCCTCGGTGCTTCCGAAAATCGAGATCTTTTTTTCTATGGATAACTTTTCAAAATATTTCCAATTTACCGTTATTCAGCTTTAAAAAATAGTGGTTTCACTTAATCACGTATATCTTACGAACCAATTGAATACTCGGAAATGAAAGCAAATAAAATTCTCCATAAACCGTAAATACATCACTTTTCGATAGCCCTGATAGTTTCTGAGAAATTAATTAATCATTTCTGACACCTCTTATTTTCGATGCAAACACTCTACCTGTATTGGATACATTCCCTTGGTTAGTTATAATAGTCAGGGCTGTCATGGAATCCAATTGTTGTCGGAATTGGATTTGAAAACGACAAAAAAATTATTTTGGTGTCATGAAATCCAATGTTATCGGTTTTATGTTCGAATCGGAATTAGTGTCGATTTTAGGTGTCACAGAAATCAATAATATCGATTTTGCTATCGGAAACAAACCAAGCAGCTAACAGCTCTTGGATTTCATTTGTTTATTAGTTTTTCTTACTTCCAGTTAGACATTTTATAAAAATGTGAGTAAAAGAAGGTTTATTTTATAAAAATAATTATTAATGTATTCATATTTTTATTCATAACTAGGGGAAAGCATAAAAATGCAACTCAAAACAGCATTATCGTGGAATTTATGGAGAAATATCCAGATATTGCGAGAGGCTTTACAAAGCGGGATAAACCAACTGTTGATGCCCTTTGGCAACAGTTTAGTTGAGTCGCTGAACAGTGCAGGTCCACCACAAAAGGATACCAATGGATGGAAAAAGGTAAAGCATAATTGGTGCTATAAATTAAATCGTGCCTTAAACTTACACTGTTTTTTATATACATATGTATAGACGTGGACGGAGTAGAATAGTGACATAAAAAGAAAGCTCGCACAAAACAAAAGCGAGTCTCGAGCAACTGGTGGAGGACCCTTTTCTAAGCACCAACTAACGCAAACGGAAGAGACAATAGTGCGCATATGTGGCATTGCACAGTCTGTGGTTGGTGTGGCTGGCAATGCAGTTGGCCTCAGCGAAGATTTAGTTTGTGCAAGTGAGGATGAAATGCCATCAACATCATCGAAGCGGCCAATGTCTCCAGTCAGCAGCACTCCTAAAAGACAAAGGACAGATAGTACTGGGAAGCGTTTGAAACAATTTCTCGATGAAGACAACGAGAGAAAGCTCGAAATAAATGAAAAACGAGCTAATTAAGATTGAAAAAGAAAACGACAGTAGCCTCAGACGAGTGTATAGAGCCATAAAAAAAAGCAACGAATCTGTCGCGAATGCAGTAACTGAGCTCAAGGATGAATTTGTCCGTATTAATACAGGTGTTTTGCGAGCGATACAGGAAAAAAACGAAATAAAAGAAAAGCAACTCGAGCTCGAACTCCTAAAGTTTGATTACGAAAAACAGAAAGAAAAGTAATTTCCCTTTTAAAAAATGTCAAAAAAGTGTTGGTTGTGGTCGTTATAGTACCTAAAAATGTGCCTTATTTTATTGTTATAAATAGTTATATAAGTTTTAGAAAAATGTATTTACTTATTAAATGAATTTTTGTTTTGTTTTAATGAATATATATGCGTGTTTTTTAAATAAATAAATATGTGTTTTTTATTTTTTAATAAATAAATATTTGAATTTTTATTCAGTTGGTTTGCTATAAACTGTTGGCTATTTCATCCCTCATCCTTTTACCTTCACTTTGCAGTGTTCCGTTCGGTGGAGATTCAACATTTTCATCAGTATCATTTGATGGTAAAGTAATACTGTCGTCGTTATATTCCACGTTGTAGTTTCTGCAGATATTGTGCAGCGCACAGCAAACATTTATAATTTTCACCACTTTTTCTGGCCGATAGTGCAAGGTGATCAATAAGCAGCGAAATCGGCTTTTCAGCACTCCTATTGTTCGCTCCACAATATTTCGAGCGATGAATGGGCCAAATTGAACTTATATTCTTTGGAGTTGTAGCGTGGATCTCTGTATGGTGTTAATAAAAAAGGTTCTATGCCATATCCACAATCTCCTAACAACTTTGATGTCCGGTCAACTGACTCATACTTCTTGAGGAAATATTGTCTGGCGCTACTAACGTTCCATACGAATGAGTCATGGCTAGAGCCGGGATAGCGTGCATCGACCGCTCGAATTTTCATGTGACCATCACAAATCTAAATAAAAATGTACATACATATACATATATAAATCAGTTTTACAAGGCAATGTACGAGTAAAATGAAGATTCATTATTACTTGCAATCATGGCATTCATACTGAAATATCAATTTCGATTATAAAATAAATGTTCGTCAATACTCGGCTTGATGATTTTTATGTGTGTCCCGTCGATGCAACCAATTATTGAGGGAATTTTGTACTTTAAGAAAAAATAGTCTCTTGATCTGCGTTTTTCGGTGCCGTCCATTTCTAGTTTCACCCACTGAGGGCAAATGAACCGCTCCATAACCTTAAGCACATCATCTAAAATCGTTGACACCGTGCTTCTAGCTACACTTATGCTAGAGTCGTTCCCGACTGATCTTTGATAGGATCCTTCAGCTAAAAATCGCAACGAAGGTGCTAACTGCAGCACTGGTGGAACTTTCGAACGTGTCAAGTGCCCTTCAGTGGTGTCAAGCACCATTCGGAAAGCCTCTTTGTTTAGGCGATAATATGCTATGAAACTGCAAATACGCTATAAATATTTATAAACGCACATTAAAAAACAATCTACTTACGCTGTCTCAGGCAGCTCAAGTGGATTGCTGCAATCTCTCAAAATTTTTCTTTTAACTTTCTCGGAACTTTCTTCTTCCAATAAGAGAAATGCGACAACTGCGGATGTCATTTTGCGCTCACTTATTTTTTTTTAATTAATGAAAACAATTCAATTTTATAAAATTGTGTCAAAAAAATATACATTCAAATTATCGCCATACACACAAATGTGCAAAACAGCTGATTCGAACATCGGTTTTGGTTATGTTCGAAAAGAGCAAAACCAATCCGGTTTCATGACACCAAATGAAACCAAAATTGGTTTGTAATTCCGACAAAATGCAAAACCGACTTGGATTCCATGACAGCCCTGAGTGACACCCTTTATTACTTATGCCCACATTACCATACCTACCTGTTATACTTATATACATACATACTTTTCTGTTGTATTGCATACCAAGCTCTCTTGTATTTACTACTCTTATAATCACTCTCGCTAGTCAACATTGTATATATTGTATTAAGTATTTTTCCAACAACCACTCAATAAACGGTCTTCAAAAGGGTCACACCATCTTATTATTACACTACCTATTCAGGTGTACGTCGCGTATGAGTAACACTCTTTTCTGCTAATATTTCATACAGAAAATCCTTGCGCATTTTCATTCGACCAATCATTATTTTGTTATTTACATATATATCTATTTTCCTCATTGGTAGCTTAGTATTTTTCTAAAGGAACAGGCTTTAACACAAGAGCAAATTATTTACATAGAAACTGTTATTTTTTTCCTTTTTTCCCTGTTAAAGTTTGAATTTTTAGCGTTTTTCCATAAAAAAAAAATCTATAGATCTATAGAATGATTAATTAATTTCTCAGAAACTATCAGGGCTATCGAAAAGTAATCTATATACGGTTTATGAAGAATATTGCCGTACCTCGTATTACGATTATTTAATTGGTTCGTAAGATATAACTGATTAATTGGAACCATTATTTTTTTTAAGCAGAATAACGGTAAATTGCAAATATCTCGAAGACGTATCCATTAGGCTGGGTCGATTTTGTATGGGGGAAAATAAAAGTCATTTGACCGCATTGTAATAGTAATATTATGATGTCTTAGGTCTAAGCCAATTGTTATTGGCCAAGAAAGATTAATTTAAAACTTATCTTTAGCCCGCGCAATTGAATCAAAGTGTATAAATGTTGAAAATGAAACCTTGGCTTGAAATATCTATGGAATGCGTTATTTTTATGAACAGAACGATATATCAAATTAAGGGCTATTAAATTTAGTACCTCACGTTCATTTATCATTTTTCAATAAGTCTATACGTTTTTACGATATTAAGATAAAACTTACAAAAACTATAATTTTCCCTTATGAATTTTCAATTCTTCATTACTTCAGCAAACAAGTGAAAAATACAAAAAAGTGAGACGAGATTTATTTCAAACGTTTTAATATTTTCGGATGTTTATATAACACTAAAATGACCAGTTTTCAAGTTCGTTGTGAATGAATGTATTGTCAAAGAATAGGAATCGTTTGACAAGTTAATAGTAGTTTCAAGCATATAAGTATTTGCATACATTAACATAATACAATTAGGGTGAGAAACGCCCATTTTAAGTCTATTTATGCAGTATTGAAAATTAGTGCGGAATGGTTTCATTAGTCACCAGAGAAGCACATTTTTCGCGGTTTCTAAATTTGCCGTTGTATGAAAGTAGGGACGTGCAATAAGTGTTTAGATATACATAAATATTTTAGTTAATTCCATTATGTGAAAAAGTGTCTGTAGGTAAATGCAATAGTCTTTAACATATCCTGGGAAATCCTTTTGAGGACTCTCCAATTGGACGATATTGCTTTGCATTCAGCTTTAACGAAAAAAGTCACTCGCTGGCACAGTTTTCTGTAATCCGGTTCTTTTATTTAAAGGTTATTCATACAATTGAAGAGAATTTTTTTTTAGAAAAAAACTGGAAATCCACTTAATTTTTTCGATTTAACTTTGGTAAATGTTACTCGATCGGTACGTAATAATTATCAAATTGAAGGCGAGACTTACTGTTACTGATTTATGATAATAATATCATGAAAATATAATAGATTATAAACCGATTATTTTAAAATAAAAAAATTGTGAACAAAATTTTTTTGTCATTTTGCTATATTTGCAACTTTTAAATTGTATGCATAAACATAAGTAAACTCATTAGCGTTTCTAGAAGTTGTGCCTGTTCAGTGTTTCCATACTCATTTGCATAAACAAAATTTTTCCACGATGATGGAAAATAATGGCTATTCTATTAGAGCTACCGAAATTGTTCCTAAATTTGCGAAAATTCGCAAACTATAGCCAATATTCAAATAAGATTAGAAGCAGAAACCGAGAGTTTTCACTTGCACTTGCACATGATAGATCAACCAAGCCTACAATAACATTAAAAAAAAAAAGATTAGAATATTTGGGACCAGCGATCTAAATGCACGTCAGCAATATTAATGCTGTTCTTTACATCTTTTGAATATAGGCCAGTGCAATTATCAAGAGAACAATTAAAATTTTCTTGAAAATAGATAAGTTTGAGATTAACGGTAAGCTAAAGTGCTGCGAGAAATGACATTCGACTTTATCTTTTGCGTTAACGGATTTATTATCTAATAATATGCACAACCCTTTTTACTGGACCCAGAATTTTTAACAAGAATTGGTCTTATTCGACTAGTGTGCTGTGGGTCACTTGGCGGTCGATGCGCGGGCTCTCACAGTTAAAATAAAATACTAATATTTTGCAGGCTTGTTGTTGACTTCATGATACAATATATTTTCACTATTACCAAGGGATTTGAGAAAAATTAGATTTTCGACCCGCCCTAGTATCCATACAAAAAAAAAATTATCTCTATTTTCGGAATCAGCGAGCGATTTTACATTCAAATTGGATAGTGGCGTCTGGAAAACAAAATCCAATTTAAAATTTGTGATCCAGTGTTATTTTTAAAGTCAGCGACGCCGCCGCCACAAAGCCTGTGGGCGTAAACCTCTTATATGAATATATGTATGTGTTTAAATCAGCGTTGGGCAGAGAGAGCTTTTGCTCTGCTCGCGCCTATGCAAAATGTATAGAAAGCTTAAAAGAGCTTTGCCCGCGGCAAGACAGTGCCCATCGGTGGTTTAAATTCATATATAGGTACATATATATGTATGTATGTAGTTGTAAGTGCATACTCAAAGGTCTAAGATATGCATATAAATCACTAGAAAAAAATGCATTAAATCACAATTTTCGGCATTCACTCACACAATATATCAAAACTGATGGAAACTTTAACTTAAAGACAATATAACTCAAACTTATTTGTAAAATTCCATAAATTTCACGTTTCTCATTTTTAATGCCAAATTTTAAGCTAATAGAAAGTGATATCTTTTATCAATTTAAATAAATATACATTTTAAAATTCGTTCTGTTTTTCCACAAAAGACTGACGATTTCATATGTACTACCGATTCATACTAAATTTATGTGAAAGAATTTTCCAAATCATGGGTCTCTGCTTGTGAAAATTTGAACGTAATTTGTTTACATTTACTATTTTTTCTTTTTAAGTTTTCAGAGATGGAATCACTGAGAAATCTTGTTATTTGGCTATTTTTCTATTGTGCAGTGCAGTTTGCTTTTATCTTCGGCACTCATAGGCACGTTAATGTATGTGTATGTATATGTACATACATACCTAAGTATGCGTACATAAGTTTATCGCACACTTCTTCAAAAGAGGTATAACTTATACAAAATTTAGATAAATTTTTTGCATAAATCAATTCGTAGGATTAATTAATTATTTATTTATTAATGCAAATATTTTTTTCTTCATGATACTCATCTCTAACTAGAAAACTACTGTTTTACCATTTTGTGTCTTATTTGCATTGAATCTGTACGATTCATTAGAAAGTATTTATTCCGGGTACTACTTCTGAGTTGTGCCTCTTTTGAAGAGGGTGTGCGTTATGTATGCATATACATAGAGAGTACATATATACTAGGGCATTCAATCCCGGGATCCTGAATACCGGGATTCCGGGACCCCGGACACTTTTCCATGTCCCGAAATCCCGGGATTACAACTCCGAGATTTTTACTGATTCATTTACAGAATGAAAGATATGTTGAAAACGAAAAAAAGAATTTATATGACTTGAAACGGGAGAAATACAGAACACTAAAATTTGGATTCAAAGTGAACTTGAGTCATTTGCACTTGGAAGTGAATTTCAGGAACTGCCTGAATAACTGTACTTGTTCAAATATTTTGTGCAAGAACTGTGTAATAACGAAAAATCTGGTAGCAATTCAGAACACAACAAGCTTTTACAGTGGGGCAGAATTGTTCTTCATTTTACTTTGTTGGCCTTTTTTGGAAAAGGATTTCTGTAAATATGAGTAAATGTTTTTGACAAGTAATATATATATTTTAGAATGAAAAATACTTAAACATCAAATTACATACTCTTTTACTAAGGAACATTATGCTCCCCTAAGACCAAATGTTTTGACAATGAATCTGTGTGGTTTGAAAAAGGCGAACCTACTGTAAAATGCAAAAGGTTGTTGTGATGCCGAAATCCCGAAAAATCTCGGGATACCGGGATTAGAATTTTTACATCCCGAGATCCCGGGATTGTTAAAATGCTTCGGGATTGAATGCCCTAATATATACATATGTGTACATATGCACACGTTCCTTATAAATGTATGCTTGAATGCATGTACATAGGTATTGTACATCCATACACATATGTGGACTAATCTACATACTAGGAATGTTAATCCCGGGATCCCTGGATCCCGGACTTTTTAAGGTCTCGAAAATTTTCGATTTTCGGGATTTGTAATTTGCACTGATGGCAATAATAGAAACTCCTTTTCTTGACCAGTATTGGCTATATTTCTTTTTATACCTTTCATGAGCATGAAATGGTGTTATAACTTTGGTCCGATGTTTGTAAGTACCAGAACAAAAAGAGATAGACCCATTAAAATGTATACTTATTTGATCAGAACGTCGAGCTGAGTTGATTTATCCAGGTCCGTGTCTGTCTGTCCGTCTGTCTGTCTGTTTGTATGCAATCTAGTCTCTCAGTTTTCGAGATATCCGGATCAAATTTGGTAAGTGGGTGTATTTTTATAATGTATTAATCATTTGTCGGAACCGGAAGAATCGGACCACTATAACATATAGCTCCCATACAACTGATTGTTCAGATATGAGATTTTTCGTTATAACTTCTACATTTATGCAGCTACGAACATGAAATTTTGCAGCACTTGCACCCATTATTAACAGAATGCTTACAGTGAAAATTACAAAGATCGGTTCACTATAACCTATAGCTCCCATACAACTGATTGTTCAGATATAAAATTTTTCGTTATAACTCCTCCATTTATATAGCTGGGAACAGGAAATTCCGCACTGTTTTCAATAATTATCAACAGAAAACTTACAGTGAAAATTAAAAAGATCGGATAACTATAACCTATAGCTCCCATACAACTGATTGTTGAGATATGAGATTTTTCGTTATAATTCATGCATTTATGCAGCTAGGAACATGAAATTTCGCACCATTTTCACTCATTATTAACAGAATACTTACAGTGAAAATAACAAGGATCGGGTGACTACAACATATATCTTCCATACATCTGATTGTTCAGATATGGGATTTTACTGTAAAACTCCTTTATTTGAACAGCTAAAACCGATAAATTTCGTAAGATATTTTATAAATAATAATACAAAGTCTACTGAGAAAATCGTCAAAATCTATGCTGTATAAGCTTTATCTCCTATAGCACTGATTGTTCAGATACCAGTTTTTGCGATATATCTCCTTTATGTAGGAAACTAAACCCAATAAATTGTGTCGGTTTACATACCGATCACATAGCAGTGAAAATCACTTAGATTGGTGCTAATATAAGGTATATCTTCCATACCTCTGTTTGTTCAGATGCGATTTTTTATATAGGTATGTAACTCCTCTATCGATGTATGCAGATGTACTCAAAAGCAGTAATCTGTCAAAGTAAAATTTGCAGATGTTCATGAAAGGTATGAAGCCTTCGGCATAGCCGAAGACAGCGCTGCTCTTACTTGTTTTATTTAATAACTAATATTTTTTTATAAATGTCTAGCTCATTACACATATAACACCGCGCGATAGTAAATTTTAAACACAAATATCAGTATATTCGCGAAACCATGGGCTAAATATAGTAAAATTGCGTTTTTGGTTTTTCACTCTGACGTCAGTAATTTAAAAATGATTTAAAAAATTCAGAGAAATGTCCTTAAGGAAGAAGTATAGGTATAAAATGAATGCGAAAATCCTGTAGAATTTAAACTGATTCAAGTTTCTCGTGCAGAAGGGCTGGTAAATATTGAAAATGTCATTTTAAAATTTTATCCTTGAAATTTTGCAATATTTGAATGGTCGCCGCGAATAACGTTGTAAGCGCCAATTTACTAGAAATTTGTTTTTTTTCGCAGATTACCGTTAAAAACACTCTCGCATTTTTAATTCAGGTGACCATGGCCAATTTAGAATTAACAAGCGTAATGCAAAGGTGCAATAATGGTAAAAAAACGTAAAGTACATTTCGAAAATTCGAATGATATAAAAAATAGGACGCTAGTAAATAGTGGGGAAGAATATTCAGGAAGAAATGGGAGAGGGGTATTAAAAAAATTACCAGAAACGGTAATGTGGAAAAACGTTGTAAGTGAAGGAGCAGTGTTAATATCGATTTTGGTTTTTATTCCCCAAATTTTCAACTGCGCTTGTTCTCTTCACTGATCAAGCTTCATATTGGAGACTATTCAAAAGCATTTCTCCAATTTTTATAAAATGACCTATGATGAACAATCAAAGAAACCTTATTGTTATTGTTTAGGCCTGCATTTTAAGCTTAAGTTTAGCATACAAACCTCACCGAGAGGTGTCGCTGCTAATCACTCGCTGACAGGACTCGTTACGTTATCTCCCTTTTGACACGAGTCCTGTTAATCGATCCCGTTGCCAGATTCCACCTTCTGTGGAATCTATAAATGCGGCAAGTCACTATAGTCTCCTTCCCTTTTCTGATTCGACAGCCAGCGATACCTCAGGTGAGTAATTTGTTTTGGACAATACAACCTAATTTCAATAAAAGTGTAAATATTATATACTGTGTAAAAATCATCTTTTATACCTTTGGAGACTAGGGCATTAGTTGATACTTAATTAAATAGATTATCTTAAAGAACTAGCTCCCCCATTGATCCCCGTTGCCGAAATCACAAGGATTTTCGGCCCCTAAATTGCCCCGCTCGAACATGGTCCTTCGAGCCGGATCATATTTATTTTCTCATTTTTTCGACATTTACATTAACAATTTTCAAGAAAGTTGTCTCAGTTGAATTTACTTAAAAAAAAACAACTCTCGCCAAGTCCCATTGGTAAAGTTTTATTAGC